>NW_026033832.1:0-33547 GCF_019186545.1 Solanum stenotomum
CAAAAAGAAAGAAGCAGGAACATGGGAGGGGCAAATAAAAACAATAAGAGTTAGTGCCCGGCAAAGTGGAACTCCCAAGAAAAAAAAGGGAGGGAGAAGTTCAGGAATGACTTACAGCTAACGATGCAAACGCAGAAGAGTGTGTTGCAAGTGCACAGCCACAGATGATATTTAATCCCTCCTTTAGAGAATGTGTGATGTCTGCCTGCAAACCGGGACTGCTCCCACCAACTGTCGGGCATACACTGATAGTGTACGAGAAAAGAAAATGATTAGAAGGCGACTGATAAACTTGTTACAACATTAAAGAAGGAAGAGATGAATGATACTTATCAAGCTATAAGTGACTGTACATGTAAGCAGAATGCAAGTGCAACGAACATAATTGCCACATCACAGAGAAAACCAGGAAAAGGCTATGACAATTGAAGATTTCAGCCTCACATGAAAATATAGAAAACTTCTAACCAAAAAACTCCACAATTGTGGCGCAAACCTCTCCATATTTGCTAATGCCACTGCACCATCAGATGTTGATGGCAACACCATAAAACAGCAGATAGCAGAAAAATTCAGTGTTAAATAAATATGAAGCAGCTAGTATTACCTTATTTGAATGGTTGGCCTATACATGAGGCCAGATCTCTTCCAAGCCAATGCCTGGGTAACCCCAAAACTAAATGATTTGTCGGGCCAATGCATCATCGGTGTAATGCATGTTCCCCATTTATTCTGCATATAATAAGTGAAAATATTGTTCTTAAATAAAACACCAGATAAAGTGGGAACAGGTACAGAAATCACCGAATGTCAAATACTTCCTCACATTAAACATCACCTCACCTTGCAAGAGAAACTGAACTTGAGATCCCCCGGGTATTGACCCTGGGCTTGAAGCAAACCTCCACATAGAGGTAAAAAGGCACTGGTGGACAATCCCTCCCCAGATACGTATGTTATTTGACCATTTGGAAACTGCAAGTCCATAAACGACTGCAAAATAAAGAGGTTCAATAAGTTGCTAAGAAAGAAAATACATTTTGAGTAATTAAGCTTACAAATCCAGAAAAACAACAGTGTAGAAAAGCATCTGAGATCAAATCCTTGTGAACCAAGTCTGCTACCTAAGTGGAAAATGGTCACACACGCAACTAAGTTTCAAAACTGGAAAGAAACGATTACCAGGTTGTCCACAAAAAGCATCTAGATTCTCTGCACGAGAGAAGTTATCGTGCTCCCTTAAAATACTGTTCTTGCTTGTGTATAAACTTAGCATGATCACCAACAAACGAGTTAATGAAGATGAATACTTCAACACCGCATCCTGAATAAGGTATTAGGTTTGCACGTCACCTCTAATCACTGGGTCTCTATTCTAGCATGTGCTAAATGTAAAGCAGCGTTGGGAATTTCACTCTAGGAAATTACTGAGGCGAAGAAAGTATCATGAGACAAATAACTGTTTTCTCCAGGCCTTCAAAAATTTAGGACATCATATATGGCTGAGAGATCTATCAAAAACAGCCTCTCTACCCCCACAATGTAGGGGTAAGGTCTGCATACACAGTAACCTCCCAGACTCCAATTGTTTTTGCTGTTGAAATGTGGCTGAGGGTATGTAGTTAGTGATAAAAAATTTAGATCAAATCAAGGCAACTCAATAGATGTGTTGAAGGATTCACAAATGGACATATAAATTGCGCTGCTGCATTTCTGAATTGATTTTTTTTTTTTTTTTGATAACTAAGAAATCCGTCTGTGACCCGCCCTTTGGACCAGTCACAGCCTTCTAAACTCAGTGGATAATGGGCCCGCCCCTCTACCCTTCTCCACTTAAATACCGGGCTTCGCTTTGCATGGTGTGGGGCTTGAACCTGCGACCTAAGCCACAAATCCTCCACCTTTTGCCACTTGAGCTAGGCCTTGGGGGCTGCATTTCTGAATTGATTGATGAACACCAATCTTCTTCCTTCTCCTATAATGAGCAATCTATACTATAAGGGCTCTTTTGGTGTGAGGGATTAAAAATAACACTGATGGGACAAGGAAATAGTGATGGGATAAAAAAAAATTATGTTGTTTGATTGCCATGTTTGGGATAACTTATCCCACCATTTATATCATAGCGGTGGGATAAGTTATCCCATATACATGGTGGATAAGTTATCCCAGGATAACTTATCTCGGATAACTTGTTTCCAACCAAACGACCCCTAATAGTATAATGGCATAAGAGATGCAAAAAGAAGTTCTCAACTAGTTACGGCCTAGACCTGGAGACATTGGAGAAGTGGAATGTCTAGGCGAATTGCATACTTATTATAGAGAACCATATATTGCCGCAGGTTCTCTACTTTGTATATATCAGTGGTATACCAGGACTTCCTGCCTATCAATGAACTATTACTTTATTGGTAAGAAAAAGCACCCTTAGGTCTGAAGAATGTGGAGTATGACTATTATTTAGTAAATGAAAATCTAATGCAATAATACGGTTTTTCAATAGCACCTGCCGGATTCTTTTTTATTTTTTATTTTTTGGGGGGATTCGAGCAGCAAAACTCGCGCACAACAAACAAATCAATTACATAGGTAAGAGAGAGCACACCATCTCATTACCTTCACCAGAGCCCGTAAACATGACAAAACAGATAAGAGGTACAACCTCATCCAACAAAATCATGGGTCACTAGACTGTGAACAATACAGACATAACAGGAGAGTGCCGCAATAATGATCACCTCAACAATATGTGAACTAGAAACTAAGGCAAAAATTTCAACGATGCACAAATAGGGAAGAGTGACTGAGAGCACGCTGACTAAACCAAAGCTTCAGACCCAGGTTAAGAACTAAGCTTTCCAGATCTTTCTGGAAAAATTAAAGACTTAATAGAGCGTGGCCGCCAGGGGAATGTTACCAGCTATGTCCTCAGCTAGCATACAGTCACAGAAAGTAACTCTCCAATAAAGAGAAGTGTCATGCGCAAACATGATAAAAAAATTAAGAACGGGAGCAACCAAAACTCCACAAAACTAGCAGAAATACGAGTAGTGTACATGAATATAGAACTCCACTTACACAGGCCAAAGGATTAAGACAGATCATCGACATAAGAAGCCACCTTCGATGTTTCGACCACACAGCTGGACAAAGCGAATGCATCCCACGCTGTCCATTGATCAAAAGAGACAAGTAAATTAACGTAATTATTATACACACAACAAATGTAAAAAATGAGTCATTTTGGTATGCAAGGTTTCTGAAATCATTCAGTCAATAAGGTAATAATTTCTTGACTAAATTTGGTACACAGGGACAATCTCAATCAAGCAGGCTTGGTATTAAAAATGAGTTCATGGCATCTCATCTCCAGCAGAGAAGATAAACCATGTGAAAATTAGAGATATTATATTCACATCGGTACCCTGCTTCAAGACTGCCAATCACTTGAGACAAATCTGATTCAACAATTACACGTACCACAAGCTAAACTATCATGAATAGAGAGACTAGAGTCTGTACATCAGAACACACTACAATGCAACCAGTACCAGTATGCTCCCCCCCCCCCCCNCACACACACACCCAAACCAGTGCCCAGAAGGCCAAAAGTACTGGAAGACTTTTCAATACAAGCAAACAATGTCCTAAAGTTACAGTTTGCATACCTTCCTGTCATAGCCATACCAAAGAAGGTGTTGCTTAGACAAGTGAACTGGCAGAAGTAGTGTTGAATCACGGACAAAAAGTACTGGTCCAAGTTGAACAAGGAACAGGGAAGAATTTTCATTTCCTGATGTGGAACTACCCTGTGATGCCTCTACTCTCCATAAATCTCCTCTAGCAGCCACAGAACTTTCTACATTCCTGGTCCTACTTTCATATGTTGACGAAAAATTGATTGTACCCTGCATTCGGAGATCAAGAAAGTAAGATCTCAAAACAAACTCACAACAGAGGAACATAAATCACGACTTATTTCCCACCTCTAGTCAACCCACACAAGTTTAGAACAGGTACACTCCCACAACTGTAACCACAGCCCCAATTTATTAAATGGGAATTGGCAGGGATCAAGAGAAACGTTTACTTTACACATGCATGATACATGAAATGACATGAACACGCAGTCACTTGGTGATATATTTGTTATTTTTTCCATCTACAGAAGCAAATTGACATTTAAATGTGGAACATCCTAGCCAAGATCTAAAAACAAGGAGCACTCAGCATATCAGAATATAATTGGAAGGTAATTGCTAGTTTAGCTTTGGATCAGCTGTGGCTGAATGCCAACAATGATGAATACTTTACTGAAAAACTGGTAACAATAAGAAACACACAAAGAAGCTCTAATGCTACACATGTCCCGCATAATATAAAAAAAACAAGGAAAATCTAGGGCTGTCACCGGCTAAAAATGAAGTACTCATTTCTCATATGTGAAACCAGTTTTTTCCATACTACAGTTATCTACATACTGCTCTAGTTTTTTCCAAGGACCGAGAAATCTGTCTGGAGCCAGCTTTTTGGGCCAACCACAGCCTTTGAAACAGCGGGACAATGGCTTGCCCCTTCACCCTTCCCCAATTAAATACCAGAGTTAGATCGCTTGGCGTAGGGCTCGGACCTATGACCAAAGACACAAGACCCTCACGCTTTTTCAATTGAGCTTAAACACCAGGGGCACTACACAATTTAGAATTTGAATTTTAGTTTTATTTGGTTTAGATAACTTCATCATTCTTGTTTCCTAGTCAAATTAGCATTTATTTATATCAATTTTTTTCCTTTTAAATGTTTCTTGATTTACAAGGATTCCTTGTTTGATTCGGATTAGAGTTCTTTTGCCACCTATTGTAAACAGAATGCTTGGTAACTATTCAACTTGTTATTCTCCATAATATGTTGCCTTCGGCTTCACATTTTTCTAAAGGAACTTTCAGGGTTTGGCTTTAGGTCCCCTCAAAGGACTTTCCCTCGGTTTTCCTCTGAGAAGCTAGGAGAACACTTCAACAGATCTCCTGCCTACATATTCACTAATATAACTTAACCCACACATTTGAAGGGGACCACTATCACAACTTATTATAGGGTTAACACCCTATGATGGAAAGAAAGCTAACTATGCATCGGAAAGCAAGCCTTTGACATCACTATAGGTCAATTCCTACACCTCTACCACTACCTTGAGTCCTTGATCAATTAGTGCGGCATTCTAAACCAGTAGACTGTAGCCGCATGTCATATTTGCTAATGCTTACAGTCGGAGAACAAGCTTTGGAAATATCCATATATCACATCATTGCAGCTTAAGTATCTTCCAAGTGCAAAATCTAAATTATACTTACTAAGGCGTGAATCCAACAACAAACTTATGGAAATCTTCATTTTATAAAACTGCACCTTAAGTATTCTATAAAACAAGTATCAACCAAATGTTTGTAACATGCTTAAGCAAGGAATCATATCTGCGACTGAAAACATATAAGTTACTCCTCCATCCCTGTACTGTTGTTTGGTCATCTTTTCTTGTGTCAAAAATATGAGTGAAAAAATTAAGAAATTATAGATGTGACTTGACAAGAACATAATCCTTTCAATTTTCACTAAAATTTTACCTGTGATCTGCCGAAGTGTTTAAATGCCTTCAAATTAACACCAAGAAACTCCTCTTCACTTGGTTTATCTTCAGCTGAATCCTTTTCAGTATACCCATATCCCCTAAATCTTTCGGCCAACAACCCCAAATCCTCCTGCAGGGTAACACTCAGATCAGCTCTTTGGCTATCTGTCCCAGCCATCAAAGACAATCCTAAATTCTCATCTTGCCGAAAAGGCACCGGTAACTTCCTGAAAAACTGGTGAACCATTCCACTCAAGCAAGCCCCAAAGTCTGCTCCAGCCTGCCCTATCCTGTTTCCAATTTCAAAAATTGATGAAACTCCTGGAATTGCAGAGCTATCCACAGCTATCCCAAAATCCCTCGGAATAAAACTTTGACCCGGCAACTCTACATCAAAAAGCTTAGAAGCTTGCCCTATTCTGTTCCCCATATCAAAAATTGCTGAAACCCCTGCAATAGCAGATTTATCCACAGCTATCCCAAAATCTCTCGGAATAAAACTTTCAGCTAACAACTCTACATCAAAAGGCTTGGAATTTTGAGAATAAGGCCATGGAAACGACGGAGGAGTAATATGAGACTGAATCAAACCAGTAACTCCTTGAGCAAGCTTATCCGCTAAATCCTGCCCATGTCTTTGCACCTCTTCCCATGCTTCAAATGATCTCTCCACAGACATCATTTTCCAAAACTTCACCAAAATCACCCCTAAATTCCTTTATAATATTGAAAATATCCCTTAAATTCCAATCTAAAACAAAACAGCATCAAACCATACTACTACAACAAGCATCGATTACAACTTAAACAATCTCGCTGATTATCACCAAATCCATAACAACTTAGATTCCATACGTAATAGTCTATCTCAAGTTTAACAAACTAAAATCCAAGTTCATAATCACATAAACTATCAAATAGAAGTTTCCAGAAATATACCAGGATCAGAGAAGCTTCTCAACAGCTCAAATTGAACCGTTTCCGACGGCGCCGGTGCTCAAAAACAGTGAATTACCTTATCAGAATCCACAAAACAGAGTAAGTACTCCTTCAAAAACCTCTAATTGAAGTTGTTAGGGTTTGTAAAAAACCATGAAAAAGTATGAAATAGATTTTATTTTCTTCTATTTGAAGAGAGAAAAAAGACTAAAGGAGGTGGGGAAGATATATTTTCTGTGTTTTGATGGGAAATAGAGGGTGCGTAATGCGCACACCCTTTCTCAGTTAACGCCACGTAAGCAGCGATAACTTCTGGTGGTTCTGAAGATAAAAAATTGTTTTCAAATTGGGCCGAATGGGGCCCATTGTGTCAACATCAAGGCCTTCTATAATTTTCTATTGGGCCTGTAGGTCAGAAACTGTAGATTGGTGATTTTAATCCTTTATAAATACGGAATGTGTTAATTATTAATTTTCTTTGGAGGAAAAAAATATTTTTTTTCGTGGAAACAAAAAGTATTAAGTGTTTATACTAAATAAATAAATAAATAAATATATAATATATGTGTGTATAGTTGTTAGTGCCTTTTATTGAATCACTTAATTATAGTGAATTTATACCATATGATGCTGACACTTGATGTGAGTAAGTACTTATCCGGAGAAATAGTGATAATAGTAGTTAATTTTATACGGCTTGAGATGAAGGGTCAATAAATTGATAATAACTCAAATTAAAATTATCATTTAGTTTATAATGAACTGTATAACTCTAAATTTATTTTTTAAAAGGATTTAAAACTAAGATTTAATTTAAGCAATTTTGAAGTGTTTGAGTAAAGTTAAAAAGTGTTTATAAGCACTTATTTTAAAGCCAAAATAACAAAAATAAGTCAAAAGTCATAGATTAGAAACCCTAACTTATGGCTTTTGGCTTATAAGTCATAAGCCAAAAGCCAATCCAAACAGGCCCTTAGTGCCCATTTGGATTGACTTATTTTAGGTGCTTTTAAGCCAAAATAGTTTTTAAGCAGTTTTGAAGTGTTTGGGTAAAGTTAAAAAATGTTTATAAGCACTTATTTTAAAGCCAAAATAACAAAAATAAGCCAAAAATCATAAGTTAAAAATCCTAACTTATGATTTTTGGCTTATAAATCATAAGCCAAAAGTCAATCCAAAAAGGCCCTAAGTTTATTTTGTGCATGAAGTTTATAGCACGTTTTGAATTTGGATTTGAATTTCTTGAGAAAAATCTTCAAAATTTGCAAACTTCAAAAAGATATTTTGAAGACCAAAAAGTGGGGCCTCCGTGTTTTCCCGATATGCTATCATTGACCACAGATCATATTTATTTTTCCCACTAATCCCAAAAATGCACAGTTTTTACTTCAAAATGATTTTTTCGATCAGGAATGCATTAGATATTTACCTAAAGTGGAACTCATGTTAGTCTCAAGACGTTGGTCTCTAACCTAAAAGGTAAATGATTGAACTCAAAGAGTTTCTAATCGTACTAACTATTTAATTGTACATCCAACAATTAAAACAATTATGGATCAATGGCAAATTCAGAGCTCATAAACTTTATATCTCGACTCTGACTCCGCTTCTCCCTCTAATTCTATCATCACAAAAATTGAACATATCAATACACCATCTTTGACCTGAGTGAAGGTTGTTCTCTTTGAATATCTTAAATACTACCAAATAGTTTTGGACCCATTCTTACAGTGTTTCTACTTTCTTGTAATTGGTGTAGTCAAGCAGACATCAAAGGTAAGGTTTCTCAACTTCCTCTTCATAGATTTTTTCTAATCTGTTCAAGTATAACAAAATATAGTTTTAAAGATAGACATAACCAACTTCTTGCAGTAGTTATATGCCTTTTTTGCTCAAGTTCAAACTAACATTCAAATAATGTGGAGTAATTGAATTCTGCAACTTACATTTTGCTACAAATTTTTAAAGTTCACATTATAGAATTTCTGTTCTTCCATTATATAGCAATTGAATTGGAAGATGGGAAGGGGTGGATGCTATAATAACAACATGAACTCCAGTGAAAAAGCCTAAAAACTTTTGGTTCATTTTAACACAACCCCGTCGGCTATCGCACCTTGACATCAGTAGGAGCCAATTCTGCTTGCTTGCACACTTTCAAGTTTTATCTGCAAATTGTATTGTATATGAGAAACAAATCAAAGAGTAAGATAGATAAAACGAACAAAAGGATTTGATTAACATATGGTGGTGTAAGTAGTTAATGTTTTGTAGACGGTCATACGTAGTTATCTTTTAGGCGACCTGAATGAAAATACCTTGTCTTTGAACTCCCAAGAGTAAGCTCAAGATCATCTGGAACACAATCCTCATGGATCCTCTCTCCTTCCCACGGCTTCACCATCCCTGCAACGTTGCTTCCGAATGCAAACTCATCAGAGATCATCACTTCAGCCATGGGAACATCAGCATTATGATCCAATCCTGCAGCAATAGCAGGTGAACATGTACCACTCTGCCCAGGAGTGCACATTCGAGATCCACCACGCGATAGACCGTCCATTTTGAACCCAAACGGATTTGGCGAAACAAGACTATATGTTGGAGAAGGTGGTCCACTTATTCCAGCAAAACATTCTGCATTAATGAAGTTCTGACGACCAGGGCTAGCTGGTGTAGATGATGGAAGGTAAGGGTATCGAAATCCAGCCCAGCCAGCATCTGTTTTAATCCGAGGGGTCCGGGCAGTTGGTGAGCTGAAAGGAGGGGTAACTGGAGCACTAATGGAGCCAGTATGAATATGAAAATTAGGGAGTTTGGAGGAGGAAGCTGATGAGGATCCAGAAGACAGGTTTTTAAGCCACGGGATGAGGGATTTTCCGTCCATGTTCAGGTTTGCCGCGTATGAGGACGAAGCTGGACTAGGAAAGGAAGAGGAAGCAGGGCTTGGGTTGTTGGAAGTGAAAGGACTTGGCTGGTAAGATGAAGATGGACTGAATGATGTTGAACCACCCAAAAAGTCCAATCTCTCCACTGGTTTACATCCCTGCAAATGTTCAATAAAGATTTCAAGAAAACTTGTGAGGTGTTGCAATAGCCATTTTCATACTATATATGCACTGACATCTTTGTTATGAAAAAGGGAAAAATTCAACTTTGTCCATTCAAATTGTCCTGCCAATCTCAGATTTCTTGTGAATAACAGCCTTATAGTAATATATTTCTGCTGCTTTAAAGTTCTTCATATTAATGCAGGTACTTTTGCTCTAAAACAATTATTATATGATGCAAGACAACACTCAAGAGTTCAGACTCTTTTAACAAAATAAGGACCCCAATTATATTCTTCTAGATCAGTTCAACCAAATGGTAGGAGTTGAAGATAACATCTCGCATCGCACCTTGAGACTTGAGAGAAGATAAATAATAATGTCTCCGTTTCAATTTGTTTGCTACTGTTTCAAAACAAAGATGTTTTTTTTCTTTTTTGGCAACTCTTTAATTTCAAATTTTAATGTGACATGTTAAAACCACGGAATTAAAAGATATTTTGATACATTCTACATATTAACAAGATTCAAAAAAAAATTCTTTACTTTCTTAAACTTTGTGCGAAATCAAATCTAGAAAATCAAATTTGAAACGGAGGGGTATATAATACTACTGACTTGATATCCTTAGTGCTGGTTACTGTTTGGTAGGCTACAGACTGTCTCAAAAATAGATACAAAATCATTACTAACATGAAATGAAATTGTCTAAACCACCAAAGTAAATACTCCTCCATCTTTAATCAAGGGTAGCAAATTCGGATCCTGAAAATCGAGTTGTCTATAGTAGGAAGTGTTTCACCCAAAAGTGGGACTTCCAAAGGAATTTAGATTAGTCAAACCCCAAATAAAATACCAGACATAATCACCCGAAGATTTTTTCTCCTTTTTTGCGTTTACATGTCAAGTCTACCTTCCTCACACAAAAGAATCATTTTTATCTAAACTCCCCATAATGAGTTCAATATCAGGTGAATATTTGGGAAGTAAATTAATTAGCCCCCTACCTAGGTCTCATTTTAGTTGATGCATTTCACTGATTACAAGGAAAGGCACATGTAATAAGACAAGGCACCTAAGCAATAGTAAAAGAAACAGTATAGGCAAAGCCCCTATAAAGAAATGTTGAACACCCCTTAGATCACTCCCTAGCTAAATAATGTATTCCCTCCGTCCACAATTGTTTATCAGGGTAAGGTCATGCACATCCCTCAAGGAAAATTTAATATAAGGTGTAATTTGACTAATATAACCCTACTATATCAAGAATACCAAAAGTCCACATAACTTTTCAATTGAACTACATTCAATCATTAAGGGCAGAATTGGAAAGACTAATTATTTCTTGATTGTTTAAATTGACAATTAATCTTGAACATCTATTTTTAGTATACCTGCCAAACAATTGTAGACGGAGGGAGTATCTATCTAATAAAGAACCTTTCATCAAAACAGCAAGAAGCTGAAAAAAGTGCTTTTTTTTCAACATTTAAGCAAGGTGAAAAACTCAACCCCCCACCTTCTCACTCAAAAGTTATCAAAAAATGTTAATTTGGCCCACAAGAAAAGCAGAAAAGAAGAAACATAAGCCAGTGCAATTCTCCTACATTGTTAAAGACCCACCCCTAATTCAAGGCAGACATGTGAATACCAAAAGGTCTAGTGAAATTATTGCAGGGGTATTATTGTCTTTCTAAATACCAAAATCACTTTTTCAGGTCAGAACAGAGTTAACTGGGGAATCTTTGCAAATTTCCAACTCAGGGTGTCAATAAAACAAAAGGCAAAACGGGACAAAGTTACCTTATACTTGTTATTAATTTGATAAAAGTTAGTTACAATTACTAATGAAATAACCGAAGTGTCCGCAAATTGATCAGCGCAGAGAAGAAAAGGAATTGTTCAACCGATATCTGTTTAATCTAACGTAGCCAGATGATTAAAGCAAAAGGAAAAAAGAAGAATCTAAATCTTATAATGACGCAAGTATTATAACAGCAATCTCAACAAACGCCTGCTAGTGCAGATAAGCTTTGCAGTACGTAGTACACACTGCGGTACTGCTACTTTAATTTGCATAAAACGATCCATTAACCAAAGCTACTTGTACTCTTGCTACACAAAATTGCAACCTCCTAACGTGCAACATGAGACTGGTTCTGACGAAGGATATTTTGAATACAGACCTATCATTGAACCAACAACTTTTTTCGTAAAAGAAAAAAAAAATTATTATTCTCTTCAGTAAAATTTCATATCACAACTATCAATAGTTGTGATGTGAAATTTGCAAAAAAATGAATTTAATCTGACAATGGACTGCAACAAATTAAATGCTTCTATGGAATTTACCTTGCGGTAGGTGGTGCCGTCGGGCTCAACTGTCCAGCCGGCTTCATTGCAGAGGGCTTTTAGTACTTCATTGTTATCACAGTGTTTAGGAAGTTGATAGTTACCGTACATCCTTAATCCGGCGAATATTTTAGCAGCAATGGCTCTTCGCCGTCGTTCTCTCCTCTTGTTATTCTCCCGCTCCTTCCACGTCGGCATCCTTGTTCCCGACGTCATGTTAATCGATGCGATTAGCAAAAGGACGCCGTTGAATGCTCAAACTGCATGAACGTATACACAAACCCAGAAACAGGGGAAACTCTGAGAAGTGGAACAAACAAATGGGCAATAAATGTTGAATCTATGAATGATGAAACGCAATCGAAAAGGAATAATTGAGAAGAGAAATGGTTGAAAATTGATGAAAGAGTGTTGGATAATTGAAGCACTGAAAATGGGAATAGTGATGAGTCCCCCACTTTAATACGAGGAAAAGGAAAAAGAAGAAGCAGGGGATTTCATGACGTTCAGAGGTAACTGAGTAATTGACAATAATACCCCCTTGGCAAAACAAAAAAGTGAAAAATAATACTACTGTGGGAAAATAATATATAAATCTTAGGGGTCGTTTGGTTTGAAAATGAGTTATGATGGGATAAGTTATGTTGGGATAAATTATGTTGGGATTAGTTATGATGGGATAAGTTGTGTTGGAATTATTTTTTATTGAGTGTTTGGTTTGTTGTATTCAAAATAATAAATTTTAAGAACAATTTATTTGTTTACAAAAATGCCCTTCATTAATGTAAAAAGTGATATAACAGAAGGGTTGAAAGAGACATTTTTGTCATTTACCTATTTTATCCCGGGATAAGTTATCTCGGGATTACTATACCACCCAAGGAGAGGGATAACTTATCCCGGTACTAATTATTAATCCCGGGATAAGTTATTCCGAACTTGCCAACCAAACAACAAAATAAACAGTACTATAATTTAATCCCGGGACTATTTGGTATTATCCCTCACACCAAACGAGCCCTTAGTTTATTAAGTACCTTCCAACAAAATAAAGCTATTACTAATTTATTTTGAAAATAAAATTATTATTTTAACTAGTATTTGACCATAAATTTTGAATTCATCTTTGAATATTAATGTTTGACTATAGATTTTTGAATCAGATTTTAAAATTTTACCTTCAAATGTAAGTTTGACTATAATTTTTTATCAAATTTTTAAAAATAACCTTCAAATATTAGTTTGACTATTTTTTTTTTAAAATCAAATTTTACCTTCAAATATTAGTTTGACTGTAGAATTTTGTTCAAATTTTTAAAAATTACCTTCAAATATTAGTTGGACTATAAAGATTTGAATCAAAATTTTAAAAATTTACCTTTAAATATAATAGATTTTTTATCAAATTTTAAAATTTACCTTCAAATATTAGTTTGATCGTAAATGTTTGAATCAAAATTTAAAATTTTATCTTTAAATATTAGCTTGACTATAGAATTTCGATCAAATTTTAAAAAATTACCTTCCAATAAATTAAAATATAGTTGATTATACATTTTTAATCAAATTTTAAAAATTTACCTTCAAATATAAGTTTGATTATGGATTTTTGTAACAAATTTTAAAAAGTTACCTTTCAATATTAGTTTGACTATAGATTTTTTATTAAATTCTAACATATTAATTTGACTATAGATCTTTGAATTAAATTTTTAAAAATTGACCTTCAAATATTAGTAGGATCACACCATAAGTGCAATTATTAGAAAGTTCTTGTAGTTGAAAATAAAGTTGATTCCAAGAAACATAAGAATATCACATGTATTTGAGGAAAATGATAACATCACTGAGAATACATACCATGATTCACCAAAAAAATCTTTAAGGGGGGAAATAAAAGGTGGAAAAATGTAAAATATTTCATGTCCATATTGTTTACTCTCACTTTTTTTTTGTTTGGTTTGATTTGTTATTCATAAAAAGTCATTTAATTGGGAACAAGTTATTTTAAGATAATTAATTTTGGGATAAGTTATATTAGAATAAGTTATTCCAGTGTGTATATGAGATAATTTGTCTCATCACTGTGACAAAAATGGTGGGATAACTAATTCAATAACTACTTAATACCTCCAATCAAACATGAGATAAACTAATCTTACATTTTATTTTGAAGTTATTATACTTTATATCTCACATAAAATGAGCCTATGATGTATTTAAAAATGGTGAACTACAAAGAGACCTCTTCTAGTTACATTAAATAGATATTTTCTTCAAGTTTGAAGGGTAGAACATTCCATCACTCTCCGTCTATTTAATGTTTCATTAAATGAATCTATCTTATTAAGTATTATCAAAACGATTAAAAGCAATAATTAGTTTATTATTTATTTCATTGTACTATTCCTGAAATTACAAGATTAATTAATGTCATTTATGTACGGAGTATTAATGATAGACATGTTTTCTACTCCCTCTGTCCACTTTTATTTGTCATGTTACGCTTTTCGAAAGTCAATTTGACTAATTTTTAAAGTTAAATTAGATTACGTTAATTCGATATTTTTTTAAAAAAAATTAGATATTCAAAAACTATACGAAAAGTACTATAAGTTGCAATTTTTTGCATATCAATATGATGAAAATATACATCGTAAAATGTTGGTCAAAGTTCTTATTATTTGACTCTAAAAGAGGAAACTATGACAATTAATTGTGGACGGAGGGAGTAGTAGTATTTCTTAAAGGGAAAAGGGTCTGAAAAATATTTTAACTTTGACCGAAATTGTTGTTATGATACCAAACTTTATGGAGGACCTTTTACCCCTGCACTATTTAATTGTATATTTTAAAGGTATATACGTGCCCACGTGGACACGTTACTATTTATAATTATGCAATATTTATGATATCCACGTGGGCACATATATACATTTAAAATACACAATTAAATAGTGCAAGGGGGTAAAAGGTCATTTCCAAAGTTTGGTATCGTTACAGCAATTTCGATCAAAATTTGAATATATTTCAGACCTTTTTCCCTTTCTTAAACTAATTAAGACTATTGAATTTTCCTAAATTAGATTAAAGTTTACGTAATTAGGCCGAATTTCCATCACTATCTTATACAAGAAGTTGTTTTGTTTTATAGAGGAAAAGACTAAAAAGGTTTAGCAATGCTATTTAAATTTTTCCGGAGAAGAAATTTATGTTTTTGGAAATATAATTTTAGATAATTAAATTTTCATCATGTTTGTATCCTTCGTTTAAAAAGGTTGTACACTAGTTCGTCTTTCTTCAGATGTGTTTGATAGAGATTTTATCAACATTCAACAAATATTTACAATCTTCAATAAAAACTCAAAAAAAAAACATTATATGCCTTAAAAAAATAAAGATTTTTCAATTTTTTCAATATATATCCCAAATTAATAAATTAGTGTGAACTTATTCATACGATTATGCTTTTATTAAACAAAAAAAATTCGTATTATGAAAGATCCCGACTTGCCTTTATATAAGTAGAAAACAATTTTCTTATATACAAACACATTAATGTAAAAAATGGGGTTAAAAAAGAAAATAAAATAGGAGGAATATTTCACACGTGACAGAGTTCGGCGCACGTGCTAGATGAATTTAGATAATAATAATAATAATAAAGATTTCCAACAATTTAGCGATGGTAAGTGGCCCCTAACAAGGCTGGGGTCACAGCACGCGAGAGGAGTCGATGAGTTCTGCAACTTTCACGTGATCCCCTTGTGATAAAAGTACCATATCATATACACCTCAATAGTCAACAAAATACAAATATTATTTGCCCCTTTTTCTATACTTTTTCTCATCACTTCACTCACTATAAATAAACAAATATAGTGATCTCAAAGAAAAAGCAATGCAAGAAAGACACAAATTGTGTGCTCTTCTAATAAAACTTAGTAGTGGTACCAGATTGAAATTATTCCACCTTTAATTAAAAAAAATTGTGTTTGAGCTTTGAATATAAAGAAAATTCTCTTGAAAGTGACACTCCCAATTGGGTCCTAAAGTGTATGATTCAAACTTAGTTAAGGTTTCAATATGGGCTTAAGACATCGAGTACAAAACATGAAAAAGAAAAGTAATACTATACTTTTTTTGTTAAGGAAATTTAAGTTATATATACATGATATTTATTCACATTTATCGTGTATATTATAGGATAAAAGTAACTTTTAATTTTTTGTATATAAACAGTTCAATCTGCTTGACATAAAAAAGAAAGCTTCTAGATATAGTAATATACTAATTTTTATTTTGAATTCTTTTAAGTAGTATTTATGATTTTGCCACTAAGAAGAATAATATAAAAACCAACATTCTAGTTAGCTGTAAGACTAAAAATTGGGGCCATTGAGCTCTGCTCTGATGTTGGACCAAGGAGGAGCTAGGGTAGGGGCCCGGCATAGGCAGAGCCATATTCGGCGTTGGGTGATTTGATGCATATTCTCTTTCAGAAAATGTTGTAATGTATGAAATCTAAACGATAGTTATTATGAATGTATATTTAATTTTGTATAATTCTTCATCAAATTTTTTACTCCATCACCGAATGTATGAGGCATATAATTGAGGACAGTGGCGGAGCCAGTATGTTGGTTACTACTTAACCAAATAACATTGGTTCAGTTCTGAATTTATAGTAAAAAAGTTATAAAATATTAATAAATTATTAAAAGAATTAGAACTCTGAACTCATAAACTTTAAATACAGATTTCGTCTGTCAGTGGGGACGGTAAATATATGACACATGGGTCTAACTCAACCTCAAAAACTAGATCATGAGATGAGGTTTGTCCAAATCCATATAAAGAGACCAATTTTCCGTCCTTCTATTGATGTGGGACTTCTTAACACTCCCCCACACGCCCAGACCTCAATTGGAGCGTGAACACTTCTAAATGGGGATACATCATCGATGAACATTAAATTGGAATGAGCCTGATTCTGATATCATGTAAAGATGTGATACATAGACCTAACTCAACTCGAAAAGTCAGCTCATAAGAAGATGTTTGTCCAAATCCATATAAGGAACAACCCCGATGTGGGACTTCTATGAATTCATGAGTAAAAAAAAAAAAAGAAGAGAAGTAGGCTGTCATTGCAGATGATCTGCCTGCCACCAACAAGGCAAAGCAATTTAATTTGGTTTTGTTTTGAAAATAAGTTTGCTGAATAACCAATATTACACACTAAATGATGATAACACAGCCCCATGTAATCATACACATCAGGAAAATGCCAAGACGAAAAAGCTTGAGCCAACATCAAATAAAACATAGTATCACAAAGTCATATTTGTTGGGTGGAGTACATTACTTTCCACACAACCCAATAATTCTAATTTAGTTATTAACACATTATTATGTCAATAACCTTAAATTTAGAATTCAGAAATTAATTTAATTTTGTCTCTTAGCCAATGAAGGGCCTATTCGATCGCATAAGAATTTTGTTACTTCTCCTGATATTTACAAATGAATCAATATGGATAGATAAAATTAATTAATTAATTTTAAACACTTTATTTAATTTAAAACAATAAAAATAAGTTAAATGTTATAAATTAAGATTTCTATCTTGATTTATCCTAAAGTCATAAGCTATAAATTCATTCAAACAAATTATTAATAGTCTCATTTTATGCTAAGAGAAGTGCTAAATGGCCAGAAAATTAAAAAAATTATAATTTTTTTTAATTTTAAAATAAACTGATCTTTTTTTCATTTTTTAGTTAAAAGGTATTAAAGTTAAAAGGATAAAAATATTTTAAAAGATAAAATAACATAGATAAAATATCATTCTGGCCAAATTTTTTTTCCTTATGCTAATATAGGCTCATGATTGGAATTTGCAACAATGTGTATTGCCATATTAACAACTTGAATAATGACACCATCAAATAGTAAAGCATTGGAAATTGAATTGAAATGAAATCTTCCTTTCTTAGTTAAAATAGAAAAATAACTAATTAATACATTTTGTATCACATATTATTATTATTATTTGAATAATCTAAATCCACACCTGAAATTTTTCATAAGATGGAAAAAAGCAATTGGTCAAAGTGTAAAAGGCAAAGCAAAACCCATCAATGTCTTTATGTCCATCATGACACCTTAGCGGTCTCCACTTTCCCTTTCAATCATTCATTACTTTTTCTTAGATCATTTATCATCACCCTTTGTGTGGGGTTCTTGCACTCTCACAATTCAATCATACACTATTTTTTTTCTCACCTAGTGATGGTCTCCACTATCATCTTCAATCAATCATATACTATTTTTTTCATCAAAATGGTAAATAAAAGTGAAAAAAAGGTAATTCAAAAAGTGCATTTCAAAGTTCAAACCATCACATGTATATACTCAAGAGAGGGATGATACACGCATCAATTAATGTTGTAAAGAGGCAATTTGTTGGGGTTGTCTTTCTTTAGTAATGATCCAATATACTTCAAATATATTGACATTGGTTGTATATTTGGAGCTAAGGAAAAAATCTTGTTTGGAGTGTCGTCTATAGAAATGGATCATGTAATATGTGAATCTGGATTAGTTGAGTTCAAATCCAGCATGAAGATCGAACACCAAAATAAAAAATAGAAAAAAAATTGTAAAATCAATTTTCATGGGTAAATTCCACGCGAGTTGAATGATTCACATTTTCATGGGTAAATTTGGTACTACCTAAAAGACGTGTTAATTGGTTTTGCTTAATTATGAAATATTGCAGCATTTTAGTTTTAAAACATAGCAAAATACACTTTATTTGTCCTCATAAATAAGTGTATCCGCATATATATATAATAAATAAGTGTATTTACGTGTATACAATATCTTTATGATGGAATACACTATATATCCCCGTACACTTAATAGGTACATCCATGCATATACAATATCTTTATCTAACAGTATATATCCTAGTGAAAAATAAATCTATTTGTGCGTTCTTCATGATTAAACTCAAAATTATCATTATATTTTGTAGTTTTTTAAAATTACGAATCTAGAATTTAAAGTTTGTGAATTTTCAAGGGATTTGAACTCTTGACCAAAAGACCAACAAATCTTTATAGATTCATTTTTCATTACTCTACTAATTGGTTCCAAAATCTGTCTTCTTACATATTTAATAAATTTAAATACAAAATTCGCGTAAAAATTACCGAGTTCATGAAAATTCGCATTATATATGCTAAATAAGCCTCTGTATATAAGGTTTTAATTAGTTTGCTTTGTCAAATAACACATAAAAAAATCATTGTACATAGAGTCATTTCATGTCTACACATAATTTTCTAGGACCAGAAGATAGGATTAGTAAATTGAATGACAATGTCCCTTCAGCAACTGGCTGACAGAAAACTTCAAATTAAAACAAGGTGGTACCACCAACTGCGAAGGCACTGACTCCAATGCATACAAAGTTACTCTATATAATCGAGTTTGGAATCAAAAGAATCACATTTTTCTTCTAAAATGCTCAAAAGGCCACTTATTTTCATTTATATATTTTAACATATAAAAAAGTCAATTTCTTTTTTGTTATGTTTTATTTTAACATTAACTACTCATTCCTCAATAATATTTTCCAAATTTATTACGATTATACACAAATTAATGTAAATATTATGATAAAATATGCATTTTATTTATTATTATTTAATGAGAGTGAGAAATCTATCGTGGACAAGTAGAATCGAACGAAGGCACACTTGTATGTCTATTTAATTTTTAAGGCACACTTGCCCATACCTGATGTAAAAGCACATGCCGTATAATAAAATTGAAATTTGAGAATGCAAATTGAAAAATAAAGAGATAAGTGTCAAAAACACACTTAAACTATATCATTTTTTTGAGTTTCATACCTAAACCATTGAGAGTGTGAGTTTCATACCTAAACTATCATTTTTTAGTTTGAGAAACACACATATATCTATTATACCACTCTCATCATAGTGTGTGTAATACACTTTCTCTTTTATTTTAAAAAATTATCACATCACACTCCATATGGACAAAATATTTAACTTTGACAAAAATTAAATAAATTATTAGTATTAGTTAAAATTTAAAATTTAAAAATTATTATCCAAAAAAATAATATTTCTTTTATAAAATAAAATGTAAAATATTTTTCTCACCCCCTCCCCCCACCCCCGGCCATTTTTTTTGTTTAAATTTCTTTTATAAAAGTACTTTTTTTTTACTTCATCTCCTCTCCCTCCCCCCTTTCCAAATACTAATTTAGATATTATTTTATTTTTTTAAAAAAATAATTCTACTCTCCCCACATAACCCTCCACTTCCAATTTTTTTCTCATTTAGTGTTAAATATGTACATATCGAAAATATTTGTTACTTTTTTTGGGGGGTACGTAGAGGAGGTGGTGGAGTAGGGAAAAAAAAAATTAATTTTTTTTTTCATGGATAGTAATACTTTAATATTTAATTTTTAATTAATATTAATAGTTTATACTTTATTATATAATTTTTATCAAGGTGAAATATTGTATCCGTGTGGAATGTCATGTGTCAAGGTTTTTTCAAAATAAAATAGAGAGTGCATTACACACACCACTGGGGTGTGTTTCTCAAACTAAAAATTGATAGTTTAGGTATGAAACTCACACTCTCAATAGTTTAGGTATGAAACTCATAAAAATGAGATAGTTTAGATGTGTTTTTGACATTTATCTCACTGTCTTTCCTTATGTCAACTTATGTCTGAAATTCAATACGCCAAGTTGTCCTAATGCAATCAGTAAAATGAACTTTCTCCATTTTTACGTCAATACATGAAGAACAAAAACAAAATTGGTAGCACTGATTGCACGTAAATTTTTAGAAATGGCTGAACTAGGATACCGCAAGGGTTCATTCATTAAAAAATTATATATATATATATATATAGATACATACATTAGGGGTGACAATTGGGCAGGTTGGATCAAATTTGGACGGATCATAATGGGTTAAGATAACAATCGAATCAAAACTTAACCTAACCTAAATTTGCTTGGGTCAAAATGAATTAGGAATGGGTTACATTACGGGTCAAGACCCAACCCAACCCAACTTTTTACTAAGCTTAATTGTTTTATTTATTCTTTTAAATATTTTAGTACATGATAAAATTAATTTTTTCTTTATTAAGGTATAAACGACATATCAAATTGAAAAAAAATTATTAAAAATATTTTGACAAGATTTTTCATGAGCCAATTTAGGTTACATATTAATCCTATTTTTAATTAGACATGGATTGGATTGAAATGGATTGAGCTAATAAATAGGCGAATCAATAACCCGTCCAAATTTAAACGGATTGAACGGATTGAATTTGATTTTACCTCCCCTAATATATGTTAATGAACATTTCGCTCAAGCTTGAACCAAATTGTAATATTCCCCATCCTGCCGTTTTTAAGTGATGTTTTAGTTTTTCCATTTTGTTTCTAAGTAAGTGATATTTTAGATTACAAAGAAGATATAATAACGTTCTTTCAATTTTATCCTTCTTTAAATAAAGAAAGTTTTGCTAAAAAGTTACTATACATTTTTTTCAAGATATTTATTTATCGGAAAAGGGTCAAAATTACCCCTGAACTATGTGAAATAGACCACTTATACCCTTCGTTACATTTTGAGCTCAAAAATACCCTCACTATTATATCTAGAGACCACAAATACCCCTCAAAAGTTAACAATCCAAATTTTTAATGACATGACAAGCCATGTATGACTGATCCTTTCACCTAAGCTGCCAACTAGGATTACCACTAAATTTTTTTAAAATCTAAATCTCCTAAAATTGTATTAATCCAACAAAAAATACAAGAACAAAGTTAATATTATGAGCCATATATTTCCCCTCATACATACAAAAGATACATGTATGTTATATAAAAAATCATCCTATCAAGTTAGATATATTATATATTAGTTATTTATCAAGTGGAAATATACTTGGTTAATAGTTAAACTATGATGAAAAAATAACTGTAATAAATATAAATATTAATAAAGAGTGGTAAATATTTACGTAATTAAAAATATAATATTTTTTATGTAATTAAAAATAAAAGATTTATTTCTAATTTTAGAAGGATTTCTAATTGTTGGAAATTCTAGTTGGCAGCTTAGGTGGAGAGATTAGTCCCACATGGCTTGCCACGTCATTAACAATTTGGGTTGTTAACTTTTGAGGGGTATTTGTGGTCTCTAGGGATAACAGTGGGGGTATTTTTGATCTCAAAATGTAACGGAGGGTATAAGTGGTCTATTTCGCATAGTTCATGGGCAATTTTGGCCCTTTTCCGTTTATTTATTATGGGTAAGTTAATAAAAACATTTTTTTTTATTTTTTTAGAAACAAGTAATTTCTTAAATGGTGTCACATCCTGTGACCAAACTAAAAATATCACTTGTTTATTTACTGCAGAAACGAAAAATAATACTAATAATAACAAAAAAAGGCTCAGGTACAAGTAGTTGTTAATACACAATTATGGAGGAACCTATTTCTATAGTTCTCTGTATTTTCAGTGACCCACCAACCCTACACCATGCATGCATAATGTCGTTGGGCTTTCACCTTCATTGATATTCTACATTTTTATTTTTTTAATCGGATAAAAAAGAAAAAAGGGGGTGATATTTTAAATTTTTGAAATAATTAATGTTATATTTTTCATTTTTTGTTCTTCATGAGAAATTTTATAACCTCAGAATTGTTATGACATATTTAAGGTCATATATTTCAAATGTTTTATAGCTACGTAAATATTTTTCTTGAAAAAATTCACAGTATGTGTCACAATCTCTGTCTTTCGGATTTAGCACTTTATGATTATCTGCTCACTATACAATAACTCACAAATCACACAGAAATTGTAGATTGCATTAGACAAGCCTCATGCAATGAACTCATGACTGAGTAGCAGATGGAGGATAATTTCGATCTCTGGGGGAGACCCACCTCTCAACCACACATCCACATAAATATTGTGATATGTTAAAAAAATGTACAAATTGAGCAGAGATTCGATCATCACACTCATTACGCAAAACATATCTTCTGCTAGCTGATCATTGTACGAAGTTAGCGGAAATCGAGTATTTTTGTTTGTTCCTTTTGAGCTAAGATTAGTACTATATGAAACATGCCATAATTTACGTTTATCAAATTTGGACGAATCATAATCTGTCCCACCAATTTGTTTACAAAATTATGACATGCCCAAATTAAGGATCATTGTTGGTTTTTTCGATTTTTTTCTTTTTTTTTGAGTAAAGTCATTACGAAACTTCGTTTCCACATGACTCCACAAACATATTGATGATGACTTCTTAGTAGATGGGTCTATTTTTCATCTACCCTAAGGTGTATTATTTGAATGTAATAGTACAATTTGACATACTTCATGGGAACATTCTCTGCCCACCATATGCATAATTGCATGTGGAATTATGCAACCTATCCTACTAGGAAAGTTAATAATTCATCAAAGTTCAAACAGTACATGCGCATTCAAAGTCTCTATCTCATAAATGAAACAATGAGATTTTGACTCCGGTTTAATATCCAGCGGAAAAGTGTTTCTTCTTTTGTGAACATTAAGGAAACATGCGCTTCCTACTTGTTAACTATATAATTTTAATGCAATATTTGAGCATCAAGTCTTTCGCATATGAATGTTTTAAATGTTATTGTATGTATTACATATTTGATAAATTTTCAAATATATATATAAGTTTTTCCCAAACCGGTACTACTGCATATTTGTATTCTCCTGGTGGATTGCGTTGAGACGTAGTATTTTACAATAATCCGTCTGCCTAGGTTAATAATGAACGATTTTAACCACTTCAATAGCAACTTTAAAGGAAAGAAATATATTTAAGCTCAAACAGAGTCGATCATACGTAATTCAGAATTTTTTTAATTACTATGACTACTAATACCAACAAAATCTTAGAGTTTGAGAGACAAATCCAGCTTCTTCAAATCCTCTTGAGAACTAACCACTGTTGGAAACTTGTTCATGTAACCGAAATTTAGCCTAGCAGCACCGTCACCGAACGATGTTCGATGACTTTCAGGGCGATCGATCACCGGAAACTGATCCAGCCGCCTTCTCGACCGCATCCCAGCTGAATGTGTATTATATAATAAGGGTGAAATTGCGGGTGCCGTGAAGGTGTTCGACGAAATGTCTGGCTTATGAATCATGGAGTGGGATTGAATGCCAAGAGACCTATGCATAATAGGAACTGAAGCTATACTCTGCTTTCTCTTCGCCATTGTAATTCTCTCCCTTTTATGTGCGTTTTGATGACCGCCAAGTGCTTGTGAACTGTAAAAATTTCTGTAGCAATAGTTACAGGAAAAAACCTGGTGCTCTGTTTCATCATCCTCCGAAGAGCTTATCGTGTGACAAGTATGATCACTGGTTTTGATTATTTGATCATCTGTAGGCTTCAATTCCCAGTTACAGAGGAGGCTTAGATCTAGAATGAGCCCATCATTTTCCTGTTTATCATCTTGTTGTCGTGGCGCTGATTGATTTTGGGAGTCCATTTCCTTGTAGTACTATTTTAGGGAATTAGGTAGGGGGAATTATAGGAAATGGTGGTTCAACTTTGAAAGGAAGTTACATGCATGTGGCATGATAATTTGATGTGGGAAACTTCATGTGGAGGTGGGGACAGGGATGGGGGATTATCTGTTGGATTTTCAGCTTGGGTCGTGAGTCGTCCATGTGGACGTACAGAAAAAGATATATGCATGTGTATTGATAAGAAAGTTAGACCTGTAGTTACATGGGCTTATGGAAGAGGACACACTGATAATGAAAAGCAGAAAATTATCTTGAATTATGCTTTAGAGAATTAATATGAATGATGCATAGTTTATCTTAGATCAAAGCAGTAGTATAATATTGATACACCCTCTGTTCGTAATTTCTTGTCCACTTTTAAATTGATATACCTATTAAGAAAACAAAGATTGACATAGTGAGTTTAACATTTCATCTCAATTAATTATGAAGTGGATGAATTAAAAACTTAAAATTTTTAAAAAGTTCTATATTTTTCAAAGTAATTAATTGAGAGTATAATAGGTAAAAAAAAAATTGTCCTTTCTTAATTTGTCAAAATGAACAAATAATTAGAGATAACTAAAAAGAAAAAATTGACAAGTAGTTAATTAGGAACTTAGTTATATTCCTCAAAGTTGGAATAAATTAATATTATATTCCCTCTTATTAAACATTTTCAACTCTAAAAAGGAATAAAAGGGAAGAACGAGGCTCAAGAGTCAAGAATCTATATTCATGGAATTGGACTATTGTGCATGTGTAACCATCTTGCATGAGTATTGTTGTGTTACATTCTACAATTCAAACCAAAAAATTGTAGCTGCCCCCACTTTCTCTTTCTTTGTCTTGTCAACGTACACAATGCAGTGCTGGCAAGTTCTAATTCAAATTTGTTTTGACTTATTCAATCTGCCCATTACCAACTTGTATTCAAACTCGTCGGAGTTGTTTGGTGTGACAGATAAGAATAAATAGTCATGTGATAAAAAAAAAAGTTTTGGAATAAAAATTTAATATTTTATTTGGTTGTCATGTTTGGGATAACTTATCCCATCATTTATATCATAGTGATGAGATAACTTATCTCATATATATGGTGGGATAACTTGTTCCCAACCAAACGACCTATATGTTATTCTATCCGTTCTTATTTATATGTCGTCTTTATTAAAAATATATGATATTTACTATTTGTTATTTCATAAATCAATGCATAAATGACACTATTTTTCCTATTTTATCTTTGAGAGTTATTAGCCTTGAAAGTATGAATTTGACCAATATATAAAAAATAAATATGATTAATTAATGTTAATTGGTCAATTAATTTATCAAAATAAATTGATTTATGTTCATTTATTAGGAACTTGACTTCAAGAGAATTCTACTCCCTCCGTTCTTTTTATATGTCATCATTTTCTATAAATAGTTGGACCACAATACTTGTTATTTCATAAAATTAATGCATAAATTACCATATTATTCCTATTATACCCTTGATAGAGTAGTTAATTAGTCTTGAAAATATATATTTTGACCAACCTAGGAAAACTAATAAATAATTAATATTTATTGGAATATTTCATACATTGATTAATTACTCTTTCCATTCACTATTCTATAAAACTTGATTTTAAAAATAAACTCAAAACTTTAAATAGTCATCCAAATGCATTTTAATTTTTGAAATCTAGCATATTCATCATTTATTGAAAAGTTGACTTAAGAAAAAAAAATAAGGGTAGAAGGATAAAATTACTTAATTTCTTAATGCATGTGCAATCTAAAAATGTGACATATAAAAAGAAACCGAGGGAGTAAATAATAGAATAATGATAAACTTACAAAATTTCTTAAAAAACGTGAAATCTAAAATAGGGAATAATATAGTATGTTCTTAATTAACTACTTTAATTACTATGTAATTATTACTTTCACAATATATGTATGTTTGTTGTATTTCGTACGAAAATATTTGGAGAAGACAAATGGCCGACAATTATATGGGTATATGTGATAAAAAAGGGACCCGTAATGTGTGAATTAAGTTATTTGGTACTTGGGATAACAATTTCTAAATTCGCATTTAGTTTTGAGTATTAGTCGAGATTATTTTATTTTAATATTTATATTAGAATGGCGAGATTAGTTATTCCGTATAAAATATAAGAAAATTACTAGTTTTATGATATATATATCCTTGTCTCTCTCATGATCTCATTTCGCATATCAAACTATCGCTATGGTAGTATTGGGGTGTGCCGGGTGTCCAGTTGGACATCCTTTGTAAAAAAATTACAATATATATATTGGTTAAATCTTACTGTATATTGATATATATGTGTTATTTTGGACACCCTTACAACCAATAGATTCCAGCAGTGCAATGGCTATGCGTTGCTCAAAACTTACACGATGCCCAGATTTGAATTTATGTGTCCACGCATTTTTTAAACTTAAAAAATAATAATTGAATTTACTATCTAAAGTTTGAACACCCTACTTGAAATTTTTAGCTATGCCACTGATCCTATGACACTAGATAATTCATAAAAAAGTAAAAATAACATGATCCTATATTAGTTTTTGTCGAATGCACAAGTAAATTATAAAGCAAGTCTGTGTCAAGAGTGGGCTTCCTTAGTCTAATCATAGCATATATTGGATTAGAGACATCCACATCTCTAAATTGGTTTAGAATTTCATTATCTATATATTTTTGTAAAAAATCAAATGCTTGCAATGAAAGAGATAACAACTCCAGTTTTGTATTTTATGGATGGATCTTATCAGCTTCCAAATATATCTCTTTATAATAAGTACTCTAACACTTATTTTTTATGAGAGTTTTGTTTTCTTTTTTTTAGCATGTGCTCAACATTTTTTTATCATCTTGATAAGATGTGAACATTTGACCAACCATATAATTTTGAGGAGTTTCTTTCAATGACTCTTGAATTGCTAGTTTTTCAGCAGTTTTGGCCATCTCTAATGCACCAAACATTTGACGTTTAAAAATTACGTTGCGAATTTTGAATTTGTGTAATTAGTTCCCCAACCTATCTATCGTGCAATTAATTTTCTTTCATTAACTAAATTCTTACTAAAGAAACTCATGAACAAATAGTTAGCGCCTTGGATAGTTACTTTGCAAATAAATGGAGAAAACATTTGGGCCTGTGGTGTTTGGCCCAATAGGTTCCTACCAATTTCACATTTGCACTTTTTACCCTACTTTGAGTTGGTCTTTAATATATGATTTTTATAACAAACAACTTTTTTCGCAAAACATGAGTGTTTATGTTTGTAACAATGCCACAAATTATGTTAGGACATGACTTCAAAACTTATGCCCCATCATGCATAGGTTTGATAGTTAGCTAGAAAGAAATTAAAGATCAATCCACTTAAAGAACAACAATTAAAAATCAGTCCATTTGAAGGGGAAAACATGCAATCTTACCATTTCATAATCATGTGGCGTAGGTCGTGGGAGATTGCACAAATAACCAATTTCAAGATCCCTATTTAAAGAATATTAGTTAAGATTGATGGACAAAAAGGGTTAATCATCTTAGAATTACCTTTAACTATCTAGTAGTTGAATCGTAAAGTTAAAGTTTCAAACTTCAGGTTTGAAATGAAACTTTTGCCAAATCCTAAACTTAAGACATTGAATTTAGTTCAACTCAAACATTTGGTATGAAAGTCTAACTTCATATTTGAGGGTTTGAGTTGACTTGAATGATTGAAGTTCAGCCACATATATATAGTTGGAGTAAGAAGTTCAACCATTTTTGCTTTACTTCAATTATTCTGAGATCGAAATTCAATCGTTTTTTTTCTAGTTCCGATTAAATTTTTTAGTCGAACTTTAGTCATATGTATCTTTAGTTCAGCCATGTTTACCTGCTTTTAACCATTTCTATTCAGAGTTTATGTACATATAGATGAAGTTCAAACAAAAATGATTGAAATTCAACCATTTTTGCCTAAAGTTTTACTCATGTAATTTTAATGTTTTTTTTGTGTGAAGTTTAGTTTTATCAAACCTAACTTTAGACGCCACATATTCAAAATGGATACAAATAAAATAGAGGTATCAAAACGGGCTGCCCATGGAATAGTTTGACCTTATGGACTCCTATTCCAATTTCCAAAGGCCCAATAATAAAAATTTGTCTCCAGCAACCCAAATTGAAATCCAAAACCCTACTAAAACCTTCGTCAGCTCAACCTCTTCGCTCCTCTGAATATTTCCGGTGAAATTCTCGCCGTCACTTTCGCCGGCGTAATTGATATGTAAGTTTCATTCTCTATTTGTCACTTTCTCTGTATTTATTTCGCTCTCTCGCCAAATTTTAAATCTTTCATGAGATCAAAACCTTAACTTTTTCCTGGAATTTTAATGTTAAAACGGAAATTTTACTGTTAATAGACTAATGTGTTCCCCATGTGATGATGACTTTAAAGATTGGCTTGTGTGTACTTTAGTAGTATTGAGCTCATGTCTACATAAAAAAATGCATTTTTTGTTGGTAAAATTATGTGATAAGAGGAGGACTGTAGTGGGCTTGAAAGAGCAGCATGGTTTCTAACTTCGCTTATTGCTTCTCTCAGAGATAGTGTTGCTGATTATGGCGGATGAGGTGCCACAGCCTCTGAATTATATACCAGAAGTGATTCTGAAGAAGAGGAAGAACAATGAAGAATGGGCAATCAGAAGAAAACTCCAACTGGAACAGAAAGTCAGAAAGCTCAAATCTGATAGTTTTGTCATCAAGAAGCCCGAGCAGTTTATTCGAGAGTATAGAGATAAGGTATTTGATTAACTAAAGTTGTTTAAATTGCATCAATGGTTACTTTGTTCGGGTGTATGATCTTTCTTCACATTTTTTTTATAGTATAAAAGGTGAATTTTGAACTTCTAATAAGTCCTATTCCTTCTGAGGACACTGGTTAATTCTTTTTAGAAAAGTTGGTTATGTGCTATCCCTAGCTATTGTCTTCAACTTCTTCTTCCTTTTTTTTTTTCTATCCAATTAGCTTCAGCATTTGCTGTCCCTTCTCAATGAGTGTATATTTTATTTGTTCTCTATCCCCATTTGATTCCTTTTTCGGGTATTCTGCTATAGTTAAATGACATCGATAAGTCATTTGATGCATATGCTTTAGGTATGATATATACTTTAGTTAACCTATCCTTAATTTGGTGTCTGTGGCAAAGACTAATCCCAAGCTTCCAAGAGTGTAGACTAGTTGTCAATGAAGTGAGCAAGAGCCATGAGGCTTCAAGTTCAAATCTTAGTGGAGTCAAAAGATACTAGATGAGTTTTTCTCATCTGCACAAAGCCTTGGTCACCAGAGTTATGCGGTACCTTATGCTGGTGAGATGTAGCAGGTACCTGCCCAAATGCCACTGTCATTAAAAAAAATACTAATCTCAACTTGCCTTTCTATTTGACTGTGACTATTCAGCAAGTAATGTGAGTTGGGCAGGCAAAAACCTCTCTGTTGATATTGATATTCTACATTCCGAATCAATAAGACACAACAATATCTGTGCTTCTATAAAGGACAAGATTGTCCTTGGCAAGTTGTAAAATATAGAAGCAAAACATAAAACCTTCTTGGAGCAAACAAAGATGCTATAAGCAACACATAGTCTTTAAGTGTGAAGTTTGAGGAGCATGAGTGAACGAACCTTTTCTTATGGGCTACAGACAAATCTCTCCAATTTTGTGGGGGCATATACTAGTGAGGAAAAGTAAATGTGTTGTACCCATCAGTGAAACAAACTCTCAAACAACAAGTTTTTGGGATATTATTGCAATATTTGAGCACAAAGTTTGCATGTGGCTAGTGGCTACTAAATTTCACTTTTCAAAAGACAAAAAGGTCCTGCCTTAGTTTATATCTAATCAAATTGCCTCTTACTAAACAAAATTGAACATTCTGAATGACCCCAACATTGTATTGTTGCGTTTCAAGCCCAAGTCATGAAGATTGTTTGTTGTATGTTGTACTTCAATTGTGTGTAGATTGCCTACGATCTTCTTATTTGCTTTGTTTCATTCAGGAGATGGACCTTGTCCAAATGAAACAAAGGGGAAAAAGAAGAGCCAAGGGAGCACTGACCACGTCAGATTCCAAACTTCTATTTGTGATACGCATTGGAGGGCAAGTTCATTATTTTGTTATCACAGTTATACTCTTTTGGCTGGTTTGGCCTTCCTTAGGGTCCTAATATTTGTGATTCACTGCAGGAAAAGTGATATGCATCCAAGAACAAGAAAGGCTTTATACTCTTTGCGGTTGCGAAAAATCTTCAGTGGGGTCTTTGTAAAGGCAAATGAAAGAACAGTGGAGATTCTACAAAAGGTGGAGCCTTTTGTCACATATGGGTATGTATACTTAATTTATGATTGCTGCAATGGTGTTCGCTCAGTTCATCTCCTTACTGGATATCCTTGAATTACACTTACCTCTTATCAATTAATACCAGACCTTATGCTTGCTGGGACGGATGACCTTTTCAACGTTTTTTCCTAATTTCACCTTGGTCACATTTACTACTTCATGTAACTTGATGATCTGCACCAGTAACTAAGTAGGGACCAGAACATAAGTTCAATTTATTTCCAAAAAATGCCCCCTCCATCTTCTGAAGGGGCTAATCACGTGGTTTATGTTGCATGATTTAGGCTCCACTCGAAAGTCTTTAACGCATATATGTCTCTTAAGCATTGGGTTATGGTTTTTAATTCTCTGTGGTTAAAATGCATATTGCTTCAGTATAATACATATCCTAATTGGAAACCCATGCATGCCGTGCTAGCATTAGTTGTTAACGAGCAAATTTCTAGTAAATACTGTGAATACAAGGTGGAACAAATACAAGAAGTGCCAATTTTAATGATTAAATAAAATAAAATTATTTTGCCATAGAGGAAGATGCTGTGGGAACTATAATCTTATGTTTCTGTAATTCATGCTATTGTTGTGAGTACCATCTTTTTTGAGGAAGACATTAAATTACCTCTTATCATTTCTTATTTTCTCATGGCCAACTATCCTAACTTCTATCCAGGTTAGAGCAGTCTTTACCTTGATTGGATTTTCTAACTAGTTATTCAGCTTTTGTATAGCTGTTTTCCCTATTCATTATCCCCATCTGTCTTGAATTTATGTGAATCTGTTTCCTTTTTAGTCGGTTTAAAAAAAGGAAGGCACCTTTCTAAATTTGGAAGCAATTTAATTTAAACTTCCCATTTTATCATTAATGAGAATCTTTTATAACCACACAATTGTTATGATACATTTAAGACCACAAGTTTCAAATGTTTTATAACCGCACAAATGTTATGACATGTTTAAGATCACAAGGTCCAAAAGTCTACATTTCTTTCTTAACCTCCAAGTCCAGTAAAAAAGATACACCTAATTTGAAACAGATGGATAGTTATTTGTTCATGAGTATATGGCAGTTTTCCCCATTAAAAGAAGTAAAAGGTTCTATCTTCAGTTTCTCTTTTTGATAGTCAAAGTTCTCCATGTAAAAGGGGAACATCAGAGTTTTGATCTCTTTAACCCATTGTATATCTGATCAAACACCACTACTTCATTTGGAGGTTGGGCGTTCTACTTTCCTATCATCTCTAAATGGATGTTCATCTTCCAGTCATGAGTTCTTTAAATTATGACATAAACAAGAAAGTTCTGCCATGCCATGTATTATGTAGCCGTAGGAGTCACATTCGTCCACCTTTACACTGGCTAAAGGGAACTACTTTATACTTATAATGATGTGTAGTTTGTTTGTCGGGAACAACCTCTCTACCTTCACTAGGGATAAGGTTGCGTACACACCACCCTCCCCAGGGTTCAATTGTGGGGTTACACTGGGTATGTTGTTGTTGTTACGCTGTGTGGTTTGATGAGGACATTCAATTTGGATTAGTAGGAGTTAGAGGCAGGACATACTGATCCTTATGATGCAAAACTAACGCATGTGATGCCAAACCGCCTTACCAACAATGTGCTTTTTTCTTTGAAGCTACCCCAATCTGAAGAGCGTGAAAGATCTGATTTACAAGAAAGGTTCTGGAAAAATCGACAATCAGAGGGTGCCTTTGACTAGCAATGACATTGTTGAACAGGTGCCTTTGTTTCCATTTTTTTTACCATCACATAACTACAATAGTTGAATTCACCACTCTTTGTTTTGTGAGCATTCCTGCATTGTCTCAACTACTTATTTTGGCAGACACTGGGCCAGTATGGCATTATATGCTTAGAGGACGTTGTGAGAGAGATTGCTAGTGTTGGTCCACACTTCAAGGAGGTCACTAGCTTTCTATGCCCCTTTGCTCTCACCAAGCCAGAGAAAGCTTTGCAGGGTAAGAAGAAACGATACAATGATGGTGGCGATTCAGGAAATCGTGAGGATCACATCAATGAGTTGATCTCTAAGATGAATTAGCATAGACACCCGGGTTTCCAGATCAAATTTTTGTTGAGTGTTATAATATAGTTTTGGTATGGGTTATTGTAAAAGATGGAGCACTTTAATCACTATCCTTCCTCCGCCCATTCATGTCACGTATCTCACAAGCTTAGTAATTGGTTGCTGCTTATTTCTGTCTCAAGCCATTAAAAGTTATCATTGTATCTTCTTTCCGCTACTTAATCAGATATTTTCATACTGCTGAAGTTAAAACGCCAAAAATGTACCTACTACATTATTATCAATGAAAAAAGAGCAGTTAAAAAATCATGGAGGATTCGGAAGATGAGGTTTCTCTTCTAATTGTTGGGGAAAAGTTAATTTCTATGTGCGAGTCCTTTTTTCCAACATGTGTTTGAATATTTAACCACGAATAAATTGAGGTGATTTGGCTGATGGCAGTGCATAT
>NW_026033833.1:0-347 GCF_019186545.1 Solanum stenotomum
CCAAGGTTCTAGAATGTCAGATATGATTGATGATGCTTTTGGGATGCATTCTGATTTTGAACAAGGAGAAAATGTAGAAGAAGCTCCTAATGAAGAGGTATGCAGCGCTTCAGGCCCAACTAACTTTTCTTTTTGAATCAGGAAATATTCTTCCTCCATGTCCGGCTAGCAGTGATGGATTTGATCAGGAGGGTGATGAGAATGATAAGGAGAGTGAGGGTGATGAAGAGTAGTTGTATCTATTTGACATTTTAGACTTCTATATTTTTAGAATTGTTTAATTTGATCGTATTTTAGTTTATTTTGAAGTTGGATGAACTTTATTTTGAAATAGTTTGTATATGTTG
>NW_026033834.1:0-440 GCF_019186545.1 Solanum stenotomum
TTAAGCACACCAGGAAATACAGAAGTTACGATCCTTTTATTATTGCACAACATGCTAAACAAGTGTATTACGCTTCATATCCATTACGTAGAGAGAAAGTTGATTGGTGGGTTGTTATAAAAAGTAAGCCTGTGGGAAGAATTGAAATTGACAATGTCTTAGATGTGGCGTATCAAAATGATGTTACAATTGTTCAACAACAAGTTGATGTTGAATTGGAAACCACACTACAACATCATCAACACATATTAGAAGAAGTATCTGGTGATGAGATATTGAATGTTGAGGAAGAAATATCCGAGAATGAGGAAAATGAATCATTTGATGACGAAGAATGGGACGATAATGAAAATGAAACAACTGAGGAGGAAGAATGCGAGAATAATGGAATTGAAACAAACGAGGAGGAATAGTGTAAAATGAAAGCTAGCTAGTACATA
>NW_026033835.1:0-524 GCF_019186545.1 Solanum stenotomum
TATATAAAGGGTACTAAATTCTCTTAAAGGGCATTTCAAAATATCTCATAAACTTTTGGATATTTTTAAAGATCAAGAAGATCTCGAATATTCCACAAAAGTCATGGAATATTCATATAGAGGTCAAATCTAAATCATCCTAGTTTGAGAAATACGTCACTGACAGCCCTCGAATCATGGATAAATCTTAGGAATCTTAGGAAAGTAGATCAAGGGAGAACATAATTGTACCCGCATATTTATCAATAAAGTTTTCTTTCTTCAGATTTTATTTGTGTGATTTATTTATTTTCCATATGTTTAAAATTTGTTGCAAACAAATTGGCACGCCCAGTGGGACCAAATCTGCCTTCATCTCTTCTCTCTTAAATCAAATCTGAAAATATGAAGCTGCAAAGGTGGAAGAATGAGTACTTTAAGCCTCGTCTTTGAGTTTCATCAAGTCTACANTTGAAGCAGGGGGCATTTGTAGACATTGGAATTTTGTGGGACACTACAAGATGTCTGTTCAATTCGAGTTGGGA
>NW_026033836.1:0-1568 GCF_019186545.1 Solanum stenotomum
GTTATTACAAGTCATATGAACTTTTCTTCGTCTAAAATACTAAACTATTAAGAAATAGTAAAAAAGTAAAACAAAAGGGCAATGTTTATATAGTAATAACTATTTTGAAGCAAAATTTCCGAGAGTCTAAATCACATAAGTAGCATTGATAAATAAAGTTATTCATTTGTTTTGAGCATAAAAAATAAATCGTTACCATTCTCTAAATTTTGAAAAAGATATTCAGAAGCATATATCTATATCACAAGAGAAATTGTTAACAAAAACAAAATAAATTTAGATTACATCATTTGGAACGTTACATACTAATGTATATATTAAGCAAAAAAAATAATTATTATAACATCAAAATTATTTTCCTCAAGTACTCGAGGTTATGGAATATACCTTCTTAGGATAGAACGACTTATTTCATCAGAATAGTGGTACCTCATATTCCGCTAAACTTCGAACTCACTCAGCGACAATAAATCACACAAAAAAATTTAAAATGCAAGAAGAAGAAGAGTAGAAGATTAAAAAAAATTGTGGTTGAAAACTGAGAGGAAACCATCTATTTATAGTCAACAAAGGGTAATATGTTTTTTTTTTTAATTCGACACCATCTTTTAAATATTTTACATTTATCAATTACTCAAATATATATTGTTTAAAAGTTATTTTATTTTCATAAAAAGATGGTATAATAAATTTAAATAACTTTATACGATTGCGCGGTCAAATTCACTAGTTATTTAATAAACACATGATAATTAAATAATCATAGTTATCAAATAGCTTAAAATATCCATTTAAAATTTTATGAAAAAAGTCAAAATAGGTCTAGTGCTCAAAACAGCCTAAGGAATCATTACACAAATAGTTCAGACCATAGTCTATATGCATGAGGTGCTACACAAACTATTTAACAGAGGAGTAGTGAATTTAGCATAATTAAAGGGCATTTTTTTTTTATACTTATCCATATAATTAAACATTACACAAATAGTTCCAACCATAGTTTATAGGCACGAGGTGCTACACAAACTATTTAACAGAGTAGTGAATTTTGCATGGACATTTTTTTTATGCTTATCCGTATAATTTTTATTTTTTTTTATGACAAGGAAAACTCGCAGCCGCTACCCTTTGGGTGCGCATAGGGTAAAACCCCCGCTCCTATGCAATAGCTCGCAAACCACATAGGAGAGGTAACCCGCACTAGGCAAGCTTGATGCGACGAGCTCGACCCAGAAGGCAAACCCCTTGCTTTCGCTGGCAAAGGGTTTCGAACTTGAGACCTCCAACATGGAAGTCCCAAGCTCAAACCACTGGGCCCCGAAGGGTTTATCCGTATAATTAAACATTACNATAGGCACGAGGTGCTACACAAACTATTTAACAGAGGACAGGGGTAGTGAATTTGCATAATTAAAGGACATTTTTTTTATACTTATCCATATAATTAAAGGACATTTTTATACTTATCTGTTTAATATATGCAGAGTTAAAAGAAAGAGAAAAAGCGAAGTTTAACTGCTGATCGCATTTTACATTGGCAATGCACGTTATAATGGTGCAAATAAGAC
>NW_026033837.1:0-583 GCF_019186545.1 Solanum stenotomum
CTTTTCTTAAAATGATTTTTTTTAATATTGTTTTTAATTATTAATTTTAAGTAATATTTTATCAATTCAACATTGAAAAATATTCTTTTACTGAGGCAATCATTATATAAATTGTTAACATAATACTATAAGTGTAATGAACCTAAAGGTCATTTTTAGAAATTTTCATAAAATGACCGTTTTACCCCTCCCTATAGTTGCCCCGAGTCCTAATTGTTGTATTTTCGAAGTTTGTTTGGAGGAAAATTGATGAAAAGTTGAGTTTTTGGAAAATTGAGTTTTTAAGAGTTAAAGTTTGGTTAAAAGTGCTATTTCGAGTCATTTGGAGTTTCGAGACTCTAATCGGATTTCTGTCGATTCCAGCAGTTTTAGAATGTCGAAACGGGTCTATGAGAATTTACGTAGTCGAATTTGGAGTTAAAACGAAGATTTGAGGTCCTAAGTTGCTAAAATTGTAAAATTTTGATCAAGAGTTGACTTTGGTCAACAAACGAGGTTCCGTTGCTCGAAATGGAATTCCGATGGCACTGTTGGATTCAGGGGGTGATTCTAAGTCTAGACTGAGTCTTGGTTGAATTTTTAG
>NW_026033838.1:0-583 GCF_019186545.1 Solanum stenotomum
ATACCTAATAAACCATAATACCGTAAACTCTCTGAAACCTTAAATACTCTAAAAAAAAAAGAGAAACACCTTTTAGAACCCCTAAAAACCTTTTGAAAATCCTAAACTAAAAATCCCTAAAACAAGACTTAAAAACCCTAAAAATATTTCTTAATCTAAAGTACTAAGCCCTAAGAACCCCTAAACCATAAAAACAATAATGATCCTAAATAATCTTTAAAAATCCTAAATCGAAAAAACCTCTTAGCCTAAAGAAATCCTAGAAAAACTTAAGTTCTAAACCATAACCCTAAAACCCTTAACCAAATTCCTAACCCTTATTTATCATGTTCAGATTATATCATTGTTCAATATGCTTTATTCAGTAATATATATATATATATGTTCAGCTTTATCCTCACATGAATGTTTAGTACCTTTCAAGTACTGACACATACTCTACGCTACATCTTCTCATGATGTAGGTTCAAGGTTCTCAACATTCAGATCACGTGGCAATCGATTCTCGATCCGTGTTCTGCATTATCAGTGGTGAGTCCTCGTTCTTCGAGGATAGTTGACATATTTTATATTCAGTCTTTCA
>NW_026033839.1:0-341 GCF_019186545.1 Solanum stenotomum
CTTTTCTTTCTACTACGGAGCGACCATTCGCTTTGGACATCCAGTCCTTAGCTAACCGGATGGTACGACTTGATATCTCTGATTCCCGGTGTGTACTAGCTTATGTGGATGCTCAGTCATCTCTGCTGGATCGGATTTGCAGCCGTCAGTTTGAGGATGAGGACTTAGTGGCACTTCGAGATCGAGTTTTGGGAGGCGGGGCAAGCTTAGCCCCAGGTATATAGGTCCTTTTGAGATATTGAGGACAGTTGGGGAGGTCGCATATGAGTTAGCTTTGCCCCCGGCCTTTTCAGCTATTCACCCGGTTTTTCAGATCTCGATGTTGCGGCGGTATGTTCCTG
>NW_026033840.1:0-663 GCF_019186545.1 Solanum stenotomum
CTTACCACACTTCGAACATACATCAATAAGACCCATACCACCAACACCTTAGGCCCTTGGAACGTCATTGGCAAACCCCTTATGGGGCGCATGAGAAGACCCTTGGCCTTGATGAAACCGGCCTCCCCTTCGACTTTGGAACTTGCCCTCAAAACGAGCCCTCTTGGCCTCATGACCCCTCCTCTTCCTCAACTTCTCTTCCTCCATTTGTTCGGCATAAACCATCAAGCGGGACAAGTCCATGTCACTAATCAACATTGCGGATTGGCATTCTTCACTCACTAGGTCGGACACACCCATCACGAATTTGTTCATTCTAGATCGTGAGTCGGCAACCAAGTGTGGAGCATATCTTGAAAGTTGGTTAAACTTGAGGGCATACTCCCTCACACTCATAGACCCTTGTTTTAAATTCATGAACTCCACCAATTTGGCTTCCCTAAGTTCAAGAGGAAAGAATCGATTAAGGAAAGCCGTTTTGAACTCTTCCCAAGGCACCACATAGTTTACCCCCTTCTCTTCCTTCCATTGGTTGTACCATATTTGGGCCACCCCTTTTAGTTGGTAGGCCGCCAACTCCGCCTTTTCTTGTGACCTCATGCCCATAATAGCTAATATCCTGTGGACTTCATCATTGAACTCTTGAGGGTCTTCATCTAACTT
>NW_026033841.1:0-346 GCF_019186545.1 Solanum stenotomum
AAGGTATGGCCTGAACACACGTGTCATAAAGTCCATGAACGCGGCAGGGGCATTAGTCAACCCAAACGACATCACCAAGAACTCATAATGGCCATAACGAGTCCTAAATGCGGTCTTAGGGACGTCCGCTGCCCTAATCCTCAACTGGTGGTAGCCGGATCTTAAATCAATCTTAGAAAATACCACGGCACCCTGAAGCTGATCAAACAAATCATCAATACGAGGCATGGGGTAACGGTTCTTCACCGTCACCTTGTTCAGCTGCCTGTAGTCAATACACAATCGCATAGTACCGTCCTTCTTCTTCACGAAGAGGATTGGGCACCCCAAGGCGATACACTAGGCC
>NW_026033842.1:0-729 GCF_019186545.1 Solanum stenotomum
CCTAGGTGTATTTTAGAATTATAAAACTTAACCTAATCAGATTAGACCCCTAAAATATTACTAAAAACGAATTAAATTTGTTTTGGTAAGGAAAAGACCAAAATACCCCTCTAAAACCCGGTTTTGACTTTCCTTAACTGGACAGCCTAACTTCAAAAGGTCATATCTCACTCATCCGACCTCGAAACTTAGCAAACTCAGCGGCGTTGGAAAGATAATTCAAAGATCTTTCCTACGGTATCTGGTAGAACACCTAACTCATCATGAGCTAGGAGTTATGGTCGTTTGAAATCGACCCAAAACTTATACTTAACTTGCAAAATTCCAATTTAATTCTTTTTGGAACTCAAGGTGATACATCTAGTGACCTTAACACTTAAGAAATTTTTAATTCCTTGGAAAAATCTCACCCACTACGAAGAAAGGTTCGGGTTTTAGTTCAAAAATTTTCTTGGGTGTTACAATATCTCCCCCTTGGGATCATTCGTCCTCGAATGACGACTGGACTGGATAGGGAATGGGTTACTCTTACTAAGGTCTGCGTCTAATGGTCTGCTCTTACTATATTCAACCTTAACCCAAATACTTAAGTTCGGATTCTGTACCTCTCTTTAGGGAATCTCATCCCAAGACTATTACTCCTTACCACCACATTCAAGCTTAGTATTCTAACAACTCCATAGACCCCTACTAACCAACTCCTTCAGATCTAACTAAGGGCTCTCATTT
>NW_026033843.1:0-378 GCF_019186545.1 Solanum stenotomum
ACTTGGTGAAGAGACACGGAACTCAAAAGCTCCATACCCTCGATGAGCATAACGCTCTTAAGAGTATGAATGACATGTTGTTCTGGGCAGACTTAGAAAAAAGAAGGACCAGAGAAAGATGGGTTCAGATTTTCTCCGAGTTGAGAGAAGAAAATATCCAGTGGATGTTCGACCGTTTCATCTCGAAAGATGCCATAGTACGGGGCGACAGACAACTTGTGCTTCCTCTGCCAGGTATTCGAGGTATTCGCCCATATGCACCCATTCGGGTCCTGAGACAGTTCGGAAGAAAACAGACTACACCTCCAGAAGCATACTACCGTATCTATGTGTTCGACATAGGGGATGATAGAGTGCCTGCGGCTTCAGAGATGCTGA
>NW_026033844.1:0-352 GCF_019186545.1 Solanum stenotomum
CAAGTCAATTGCCAGCAGGCCAACCCCAAAAAAAGATATCTTTTTTTTTTTCTGAGAGCTTCACTCACAAATGGACTTGCTGTTGAATTCCCAAAAGGCAAATATCATTTTCTCATACATTTTACAGTCCATAATCTGGTAAGAGTGTATCTCCTTGACCTTGATGTGGTCAGAGTAGCTGTTTCCATCTAGGCTTCACAGTTGATAAAAGTCGGTCCCTTTTGTCCCCAGCGGGATGGTTGAGACATTGAGTGGTTTTCACAGTTAGGCAGGATCCCAGATACTATGGCATTTTGAGCTAAGATCTAGAACTCTTTTGCATAAAGTGTTGTCTTTAAGGAGGTGAATAACA
>NW_026033845.1:0-340 GCF_019186545.1 Solanum stenotomum
CCTTAACCTAGACTACAAATCCTAAACCGTAAACCCTAACCCTAAATCCCTAAACCCTAACCCTAAATAATAAATCATAAACCCTAAATCCTAAACCCTAAACCCTAAACCAAAAACCACAAACCCTAAACCCTAAACACTAAACCCTAAACCCCTAAACCCTAAACCCTAAACCCTAAACCCTAAACCCAAAACCCTAAAGCCTAAACCATAAAACCTAAACCCTAAACCCTAAACCTTAAACTCTAAGCCATAAACCCTAAACTCTAAACCCTGAACCTTAAACCCTAAACCCCTTAACCATAAACTAGTAAACCTAAACCATAAACCCTAACGCCTA
>NW_026033846.1:0-699 GCF_019186545.1 Solanum stenotomum
TAAACACATCTTTCTTTAGTTTGAGATAGTTACTCAAAATCTAGCCCAAAGGCTCTCTTGGAATCGATGTTCTTTTCTTACTTAAATGTAAAAACATTTAGAAACTTCTTTGGGAAATACATAGTTCGCTAATAACTTTTGAGAAATGGACTCGACTCTATGCTCTTGACTTAACTTGAAACTTGAGATTCTTCACTTGGCTTGGAACTTTATACTCTTTACTTGACTTGAGACTTGAACCCTAAAAACGAAGTGAAAACGTTCAATAAAGGTTCTTGAACAACTTTGAAAACTTGCTTTAGCTCTAACTTCGCTTGACTTTTAACTTCACTTGACTTCTATCCTAACTTGCCTTGAATTAGACTATGGATTCAAGGTATATGATCACATATTTATGGATGAGTTCGGGATGTCTAAATGTACCTTAAGAGTGTTGAAAACAACTATAAAACAAAGGTACATTACCAAGGAACATGCATGAGAAAGTATGAAAAGAATGGGGGAACTTGGCGTCCTTGGTGCTCTGCAAGGCGAGGGCCGCCAGCCCTCGAAGCTCAGAAGGACTGCTGGGGTGCACTGCTAGGCGCGGCGCCCCATAGGGGAAACTTCAGAGCCCCTGCTGGGGCGTGCTGGCTGGCGCGACGCCCCAGCCCCTTTTCCCCGAAATTTCAACTTTCCTCTCTTGTTTCTCCAACTCTA
>NW_026033847.1:0-636 GCF_019186545.1 Solanum stenotomum
TTTCTCCCAAGGGGGAGATGGCGTACTTAGATATCGAGGTTGTTTGTGTGTTCCTAATGTTGGTGACTTGAGGGAACAAATCTTGTAGAAGCCCATAGTTCTCGGAATTCCATTCACCCGGGAGCCATCAAGATGTACCGTGATTTGCGGGAGGTCTATTGGTGGAATGGGATGAAGAAAGATATTGTTGAATTTGTGACTAAGTGTCCTAATTGTCAACAAGTGAAAGTTCACTACTAGAAAAATTGTGAATACCGACCTCCGGAGGTCGGTATTCCTTGAAATACCGACCTAAAATCGACATCCCAGCTTAGGTCAGAAAAAGCTTGGTCGCTATTCAATACCGACCTCTGGAGGTCGGTATTTACTGACCTCTCGAGGTCGGTTTTTATTTTATGTCGGAATATTCATTTTTTTAAATTCCGACCTCTGGAGGTCGGTATTTTTATTTTTGTAATGTTGAAATTCTGACCTCCGGAAGTCAGTATTTTTATTTTTGTAATGTTGAAATTCCGACCTCCAGAGGTCGATATTTTTATTTTTGTAATGTTGAAATTCCGACCTCCGGAGGTCGGTATTTTTATTTTTGTAATGTTGAAATTCCGAACTCCGGAGGTCGATATTTTTATTTTTGTA
>NW_026033848.1:0-327 GCF_019186545.1 Solanum stenotomum
TATATGGTCTTTTGGTTTTGTAGTTTTTGACGTAGTAGTTTTTCCTTGGTCTTTTATACTTATATTTTGATTTGTATTTTTTATAGTTTCTTTTTTATTTTTATAATACCTATCCGTACAACCAAATTGGGGTGCTGTTTTATTTTTGCAACATGCTAGGTTTTTTACTAATATCTTTTCCATTTTTATTTCTTCTTTACGTTTTTCACATAGTTCTATAAACCATTGTTGTAGGAATTTTATTCTAGCTCCTAAGGTATCTGTTAATCCTGCTTCATTCCAACTTTTTATTACGTTTTTATTAAAAGGTTCTGGTAATTTTGTAAA
>NW_026033849.1:0-759 GCF_019186545.1 Solanum stenotomum
ATTTTGCTAATTCCCAATCAACCACCTTTTTACTCAAAGCTCCCGTCTGATCTATGCTGTTGGGATGTATCCCAAGCCAGACTTTGAACCTTTTGTGAAAATTTGAATAGGCTCAATGATACCTTGCAAATATTTTCCCAACCCAAAACCAGGTTCAAATCCACTTCTCAACATCAAAGTGGCTATCATCTTGTAAATGGAAGGCATAGGAGGATTTGAGGCCAAATCATCATCGGTAGCATTCACTATCTCTACTGTATAGAAGTCAGAACCTTTAGCCACATCATCGACAATTGGGGCATAGTCATTCAAATGTCTTCCTTCACCACGAATGACTACTTCGTGATCGTTCCCCACAAACTTCATTAATTGATGGAGGATACAAGGCACGGCCACAGCCATATGGATCCAAGGTCTTCCGAGTAAAAGGTTGTAGCTAGTGGTGATGTCCATCACCTGGAACTCGACAATGAAATCTGTAGGTCCTACTTCAATACCCAGACTAACAACGCCCAATGTTTCTCTTTGACCCCATCGAAAGCTCTAACATTGACTTGGTTATGATGAATCTTCCCAAGATGAAAATTCAGTTGCTTGAGAGTCAACAATGGGCAAATATTAAGTTCAGATCAGTTATCTATCAGAACACGATTCACAATCTTGTCCTGACACTTGATTGTGATGTGCAAGGCTTTGTTATACATCACCCCTTCACAAGGCAACTCTTCATTGCTAAAACTAACACGATGGCCTCCGATG
>NW_026033850.1:0-2791 GCF_019186545.1 Solanum stenotomum
TGACAGATGTACATGTACTGTTCTGACTCGCTTGTCTGCTACTACTTGTTTGCGGATGCATTACATGTGAGACGTCTGCACATTCCTTCATAACTGAGTCATTGGATTTGTTACAGTGTCCGCCTGAAAAAATATTTATTAAAAAATTGTTACTCAGTATAATACATCTTGAATTTCATCTCTAAGTACAGACTGTGTCTACATTATTATGCATGACTAATATTACGTTGTATTTATGTTCCTATTGTAATGAGGCGTGAAGAGTTTCGCATAATGTAAATGTATGCGAAAGATCGATAGCAACTATTGTAACGTGCTAGTATTGATTAATGGGGAGATGTCTTTCACTCCTTCTATGTTGTAATGTTTAGGTGTGGGATCGACATACGTAGTTAGTAGTTCAATTTGGTAAATCTGCTTGGGAGTTGTGCAGTGGATATATGGATCAATAGCAACTTACCCTGTATTGGTCGATGCATTTCTGGCATTCTGATATTTGTTGCGTGCACCACCTTTTCCAAGATTTTGATGTAATATAGAGCACACTTTGCTTGCTTCAGTGGGTGACTTTTGTATTGCCGTTGAAGTAATGTGAGCTTACTCTTCAAACGTGCATACTTTCCTCAAAATTTTTTGAGTTTTCGTATTTCAACAAGCCCTTGGTTGGAGTTTGATGACGATGTATAACTCTTTATTCTCTGTTTCAACATGCTGTCTTGGACTGCTAAAAGAGGCAGAAGTTGTTGCAGTTTCCTAATATGGGCAGGTACATCAGCAGGCCTTCTATACGCCCTAATAATGTTTGATATGAAGTCCATTATGTCTGATCGAATGTTATTTGTAAAGCTTGAATTGTGCTAGCATAGACGACGGGTAATCTGTAATGTTGAAAAATTATATATAAGCTTTCAAAATTCAGTGCAACAGAAGGGAGTTTGTAATCTAAAGTTGTGTTGATGTAACCAATATTTCCTGTAATTTTTTTAAATGTATATTTGTCTCATTTACAGATGAGACATATATTTGGAACAACTACACATAAATTTGTGGTGAATGCACCCAGTGGGCCATCCCAATTTACCTGTTGTTTTATAATATTCAACTGATGTTGTGGTACTTTACCTTGACTCCCTTGCGCTGTTGTTATCGATCGAGGTATGGCGTAGTGCTCTTTATTTGGTTCTTTGAATTATATTTTGATGTATGTATAAGGCAACACTCCTCGTTAAGTGCTTGATTTTGTCGTTGTTGGGTGGTTAAATTTGGCTTGTCTCTTTCTGTTATTAGGATTACTGGCCAATCCGACCGGTATTGAATTATCAACGGGGCGCACTTGAATTCTGATAAGGCACCGACGTTGTTGGAGTTATGGGTAGATATCGTCGGAATAAGAGTGGTACGCTATTTCAGTAAGACTAGGTTGGTGTATTTTTGTAATAGTCGTTGTAGCGAGCAACTGGCAGTTGAGTGTTTTATGAAATTCCAAGCAACATGTTTATAGTTAGCCAAAGGACACATTATTTAGCCCATTATTGTGCAACAATTGTATTGTTAGAGCGCATCGGTGTTGTTTGAGAATGGGAAGAGATTTTGGGAGTAATGGTGGTTTGTTATTTCAACGGTAAGAATATGTTGGATCTGATTCGTAATAGTTGTTGTAGTGTGTAATTGGATGGTATGTTTCTTTTTTCAAATTTTAAGCGGCATGTACTAAGCATGCCAAAGGACATACATTTTGGTACCTTTTTTATGCCGATCATTTTTTTCTTATTTGAAGTGGTATGTACTATCCACGCGAAAGGAAACATTGTTTGTGTCCTTTTTCGTGCGTCTGTTGTACCCGTAGTCGGCGTCAGCATTGTTTGATTATTGGGCAGCATTTTGGGGATTAAAGGTGGTATGTTATTTCATTGGTGAATACGTTGTTTTTGAATTATAATTAGCGAGTAACTAGAAGGGAGTGAAAGGACAAACCGTTTGAGGCCTTATTCATATTAAATGGAATTATGCCTTTAATAGTGATGTGTGATTTTCTTTTAAAAGACTGATGGTATATGGTGTTATTTATTTCTATTATATCTACGTTATCGAATACATTGTGGGTTTATCTATTATAGTTCTCATTTTAGTTTCAGTTGATGTGAATTGTGTTTATTTTGTGGAGTTAGATTCCAGTGAAGGCATTAGATTGTACAGCTCATTTGTGCGAAAATCTAAATGCCTGGCAGCACACTGGGATGCGGTAGTACATATTGTCTGTTTTGAGGTTTGTAAAACCCTGTTTGTGGTTAACGTATGGTTGGGTGTTGTAGTGTGGGTTGATATACCGTGAGTTTACGGTATTTCTAATACATTTCACTTACAAGTTGTGTGTGTCTAGGGCCTTTTTATATTGGTTTTTATCATGTTTTGCAGGAAAGGAGTTCAGGCGTGGAAGTTTAGAGACAGCTGAAGGAAATGCAGAAAAAGGCATCCACGGAGGTGATCTACGGACCGTAGGTCCATTCATGGTCTGTAGGTTATGACCGTAGATAAGCAGGTATGGTATTGAAGACAAATCAGGGAAATCTGACTAAGTGTAGAACCACGGTGCCCATTGACGGTCCGTAGATTGATCTACAGACCGTACTATTGATCCGTAGAGTGCGACTGCGAGGGTTCCAGTACCTGATTTTGGAAGATTCTAAGTATGGAGCTACGGAGGGGATTGACGGACCGTAGGTCGATCTACGGTCCGTACTGCTGGTCCGTCATTTGCTTCAAAGAAGCTGATTTCTGGAAGCTGAAATAT
>NW_026033851.1:0-930 GCF_019186545.1 Solanum stenotomum
ATTAATCAAACTTAGAAAATTAGAAGCAGGAGAGGAGAAAAAGGTCAAGAACCCTAGTTCAAGAACGCAGCAAGGTTCCTTCAGTTCCAGCCCCGAAATCGAAAGATTTCTCCGTGGAATTCGTCACCAGGTATGTGGGATTTCACTAGTGGGTTCCTTTCGCCCATTAGGTCCCTAGAATTCAGTCAGATTCTTGATTCCATGTTTATGAACAGACTTAGGGTTTCTAGAATCTCAACAGATCATCATGAATTAGTTATTTAACTGTTCCAAATCAGATTATCATGTTATTGCTCAGTTTCTTACATAAATTTCAAAGCCCTAGCTATGTATTTCATTAGTTCTTGAATTACACATGCTAGGTCAGATATTTCAGTTATTCAGATATACATGCTCCAGTTTTATGCCACATTATCAGTATATTTCAGCATAAACCCTATTTTGAGTTATAAATCATGAGAAGCTTTTCTTTAAGACAACACTTGGGTTTTAAACTGAGTTTTTGAGAAAGTTAAGATGAGTTTTGAGAAAGAGCTTCTAAAACATGATTAGTATGACAATTGAGTAGGTCATCAATGTATGAATAATATGGTATCTAGATATACCATCAATGTTTATGCAGTATGACTTTCCAAGTCATCAATAATCAGAGTATTGTTTTCTAAAAAGGAGTTTTCAAGTATGAGTATCTACATGTCAGTATTTTAAGTTATTCAGTATTTCAGTCATAATATATTCAGTTATACATGCCTCAGTTTATGAATGCATCATTATCAGATTAATTATTGCATTCTCAGTTTGCATGTTCAGTTTTGAGCTATCCAGTATTTACAGAAACTCAGTCATAATGTGTTAACCACTTAATTTATTGGGAGTAGCATAATACCGAGTTGGACTAGGATTTCAGCGTACCCAATAGTCCCAGAACTA
>NW_026033852.1:0-209 GCF_019186545.1 Solanum stenotomum
ATCGCTGCCTTGAAAAAGGTACTGTCTTTTCCCTATAATATTCTTCTCGCCTTCCCTTCCATTTCAAAAAATGATATTTCTATGTTCGAAACTTTTACTCCATGATTGTTTGCTGTCAGTTACTGTCGGATTATTTTATGTGTTTGTTCTTAGTGGTTTCTATGGGTCAGCCGTAATAGTAATTTAAAGCTTCGTTGTTTTATATTTAG
>NW_026033853.1:0-209 GCF_019186545.1 Solanum stenotomum
ACATGCTTAAATGTTGCATGAGTTGATTTCTTAGGCATGCTTAAATGTGTTCTTGAGAATGTTGCATAATTGTACTTTTGTGAGGAAATTGCATAATGTGCCTAATAATTTTGGGATGAGTGTGATGTAAATTGGAGAAGGAAGTTCATCCAATGAAATGAGAAATGGTAAAGCTTGATACATAAGGAATTGGTACATGTATTCCTAAT
>NW_026033854.1:0-402 GCF_019186545.1 Solanum stenotomum
CTTTAGAACATATAAAGGGAAAAGATAATGCTTTAGCAGATCAACTAAGCAGACTTATGAAAACTAACTGTTTGTTTTCAGCATGAGTACAGATAAAGACGGAGCATCTAGTTCAAATTCAAGTGGGCAAAAAGACAAAGACTTGTTGCAGACTCTCTTAGGAAATACTTTATTTCAACCACAAATGAGACAAAATACAACGAGCATGGAAAGAATATATTTTGGAAAACAAAATTTAATTTTCTATCCTCCATCCAATCTAAGTTTCAGGGTGAAGCCAGAAACGAAGATAGATAGACCTCAAAGATGCTTAATAGACAACCTATGGATAGCATACAACAAGATTCCTCGAGACAACAGTTATTTCGTGTCCATAGTAAATTCATTAAGCCATTATTTTAC
>NW_026033855.1:0-604 GCF_019186545.1 Solanum stenotomum
AGCTAATTGTACAAATTAATAGGCTTTTTTATCTGCAGAAAGCATGTCAGTTGGTTGTGGTTCATTTTAAAAGTTACTTTGTTAATATATATATATATATATATATTATTTTCAATATAATTTATGACGAAGGGTGGTTAGTTCAACATTTTTTGCGACGTAGCTCATCCCCTGCTGCATACATGTAGTAGACTATCAATTTTTCGCGATCAGTTGTAATTTTGAATTATCTAAAAAAGACATAGTATATGCTTAAATATTTTAAAGAAGTTTTATCAGTAAAAAATCAGGATGTTTTGGACAAAAATGTTGCAGTAAAAGAGGACTGTCACCATAACAAATAAAGAATTTTATGATAATTATTTAGCATAATAATATAATTAACATTATATTATATTTAATAATAATAATAAATATGAATATATATAACTAATATTTTATATAAATACCGTTAAAAACTTTAGCAACTCTGAATTTAATGGCATTAATTTAATTATCACTAAATATTTTTATAATAATAAATATTACCACTAAATATCTTTTTTGCTCTAGTGAGTTCCGTTTACCTTGAAAGTAGATGAGAGTGGGTTCTTGGAGTGCTCAA
>NW_026033856.1:0-623 GCF_019186545.1 Solanum stenotomum
AAGCACCAAAGGAGTCCTGAGGAAATGCCGCTGGAACCTACACCAAGCGAGGCGCTAACATCTCATCCACCTTCGACCACCGAAGCAAGTGACGATGAACGTGGCGAGGAGCCTATTGACGTCACCGCTGGAGAAGAATGGGTCGCAAGGGTTGAAGTGGCGAGGCAGGCCGTTGAGATATTAGGCCGGCGTTTGAACGTGGCTGATGGCAAGTTCAAGACTCTTGAGGACTTCACTCTTGAAGAGACCGAAAACATCCGTAGGGAGTTGGAGGGACGTCAGCGGGCCGAGTTTGAGATGAAGGAGGCTATCACTTCCTTGGAGTGTCGGCTCAAGGAGGCGTTGAGCACGATCGAGACCATGAAGGCCGAGATGAAAGCACTCAAGGAAGGTATAGCAGTTGGAGGATCATCGTCGCTTGACCGAGATAGGGAGGCCAGGGTCGAGGCTCCCAAGCCACCTATGTTCAAAGGCGTCCGTGACGCGCAAGAGGTGGAGAATTTCCTTTGGCATTTGGAGAATTACTTCAAGTGCAATGGGCTGAAGAGCGACGAGAGAAAAATCAACACTGCTGTGTTGTATCTTTCGGAGATGACCATGCTATGGTGGAGGCGCAAGGAGGC
>NW_026033857.1:0-784 GCF_019186545.1 Solanum stenotomum
AAGTCGGAATTGTTGCATGAGTCATATGTAGTATCCACTCCCATTGGTGTCTCTATTATTGCTAGAAAAGTGTATAGAAATTGTCCGGTTTGCATATTAAATAAGTTGTTGCCTTGTGATCTTGTTGAGTTGAACATGGTGGATTTTGATGTTATTCTTGGGATGGATTGGTTGCATGCATATTATGCTTCTATTGATTGTAGAACTCGTAAAGTCAAGTTCCGATTTCCTAATGAACCCGTCCTTGAGTGGGAGAGCCGGGATGTTGTGGTAAAGGGGAAATTCATTTCTTGCATTAAAGCCCATAGGTTGATTTCCAAAGGGTGCTTGTACCATATTGTGAGAGTCATTGATGTGGAGTCTAAAGTCCCTCCTATTGAGTCTATTCCGGTTGTTAATGAGTTTCCAGATGTCTTCTCAGAAGACCTTCCCGGTGTCCCTCCCGAAAGGGAGATAGATCTTGGTATAGACCTCCTTCCCGATACTCAACCTATTTCTATCCCCCCTTACCGTATGGCCCCGGTGGAGTTGAAAGAGCAATTAAAAGATTTGTTAGAGAAGGGGTTTATTAGACCTAGTCATTCTCCCTGGGGTGCTCCGGTTTTGTTTGTGAAGAAGAAAGATGGGTCTCTTAGAATGTGTATTGATAGGGTCACCATCAAGAATAGGTATCCTCTTCCAAGGATTGACGATTTATTTGACCAATTGCATGGGGCTAGTCACTTCTCTAAGATTGATCTTCGGTCAGGGTATCATGAAGTGAAGGTGAGGGAGTGTGATATTC
>NW_026033858.1:0-468 GCF_019186545.1 Solanum stenotomum
ATAAAAAGGAAACATACTTACCTCTTCACAAACTTTCTCAACTCAAGGAATACTCAAGGATACTCAAAACTACTCAAACTTACTCAACTCAGAAGTATTCAAGGATAAGATACTCAACTCAGAGAAACTCAACTCAAGATACTCAACTCAGGATACTCAACTCAATATAAAGCAACAATAAGAGATGCAATATATAGAAAACTTTATAAAACAGTAAAAACAACTTAGTTCGTTAAAGAAAGTGCGATAGCAAACTCAACTTTCTCATATCATAAAAAGACATATCATGCTCCCTCTCAAAGTCTACTTGTGCAATGTATGAATGAAGTCCCATACCCCCATTCATACTAAGCAGAACCCCTTGAGGAACCATACAATTATTACTGTGGGAGTTTCTCTAACCAACAACCACCACTATGAGCTTAAGTGGTGATGCAATGTCTTGCCCACGCTGCCAGAACTGTCCTA
>NW_026033859.1:0-279 GCF_019186545.1 Solanum stenotomum
AGTAATACTATACATTACAATAATTAATGGCTTAAATATTTCAAAGTTATAGAAAAAATTTAATTGACTCTCTAAATTCTATTGGTACCACATAAAATGGATTATCTGATAAACATATATCGTTTGAAATTGAAGAAAAAGATACTATAAATTACAATAATTAAAAAAAAAATAGTCGACTCCAAAAAATCTATCAATTAACAACATATATTGTTTGAAATTGATAAAAAAGAAACTATAAATTACAATTATTAACAAAAAAAATTCGCTCGACTCCAA
>NW_026033860.1:0-703 GCF_019186545.1 Solanum stenotomum
ATAATCATCAATAAAGCTAATGAAATAGTGTTTACCTCCATTAGATGTAGGACTTATCGGACCACAAATATCTGAGTGAACCAACTACAGAACCTTCTTTGCCCTCCAAGAATTGCGTTTTGGAAATGGTTCACGGTGTTGCTTGCTAATAGCACACTCTTCACATACTTCATTGGGAGATTCAAGCTCTGGAAGACCCAACACCAATTGTTTTTGTTTTAGAAACTTCAAGCTTCCAAAATTTAAATGACCATAGCGAAAATGCCACTTCCAGGAATCCCCTTTAACTTTTGCAGAGAGACAAGATTTTGTGGAGTTGTGAAGATATAAAGGGAACAAGCGATTTGATGACATGCTAATCTGTGCGATTAACCCCAAATGAGAATCTCGTATCTTACAAACTCCACCTTTGATATTAAGTTCATATCCCTTTTCTTGAAGTTGCCCAGCACTTAGTAGATTTGTCTTCAACGCAGGGACATAAAACACATCACTAATGGTATGAATGAAGTTGACTTGTACCTTTCTTTTTCCCATGGCAGAGACCACTGAATTATCTCCAAATCTCACAGTATCTCGGAAAGTTTCATCCAGCTCTGAGAATGCTTCTTTCTGCCCACACATGTGATTACTACAGCCTGTATCGAGATACCATACATCATTTGAAGCTTTCTTTTTGGCAGTGTATGCCATTAAAAGTGAA
>NW_026033861.1:0-307 GCF_019186545.1 Solanum stenotomum
TGAAAAAATACGCAGATTCGAAAAAAATCGCCTGAAACGGACACCCGAGACCCGAGTTATGGCCGTTTGAAGTTTCCCAAATTCAAAGCCACCTTCCACCTTTAAGGTGCTGAATTTCAAACGGCCGTAACTTTCGGCTCGAACGTCCGTTTGACGCAATCTTATTTTGGAAACCTCGTATTTTTTCGAGACCTATATTAGGAGCCCATCGCCTTTGTCTGAATTTCCTTTTATTTTTTTCATCATATTTCCGCGCGCGTAAGAATCAGTAAAAGGCTTTTTTTGGAAAATCGGCACGCGCAAACCG
>NW_026033862.1:0-306 GCF_019186545.1 Solanum stenotomum
ATACCGGAACTACATAAAGCATTTATTATATATAATAGAGTTACTAAGGGAAATTTATTCTATGTAAAATTTATATGGCAACAACAGAGATAATATACGAAGAAATAAAACCTCTGATACAAGTGGTAAAGATAGGACTAACAAAAGATATGATAATACCGGAAGATATCGAACAGCAACCAGAGATACAAAAAAGCGAGATACCCAGTTTTTATGCCAATAAGNTAATTGGTATATCAACCATCATACAAGAACTAGCAAATAATTATTTAAATAGGAACGCTATATGGAGCTACTATGCAAGAG
>NW_026033863.1:0-201 GCF_019186545.1 Solanum stenotomum
AAGGTTAGACATTATTGTTCACTTTTAGTTTTTGATATTTTCTTGGGAATTACCTTGCAAACTTTAGCAATTTGATTTCTGGATTTCGGTTTATAAGATTTTTGCTTCGCAATTAAATTGAAGATTATGAGTTTCTTCTACTCAATAGGTAAGTTCATGAATTCTTCTTCTAAAAACATGAATTGTGTTCTTTCAAGCATG
>NW_026033864.1:0-7407 GCF_019186545.1 Solanum stenotomum
ATTGAAAAAGGACTAGTGGTGTCATGGTATCCACAATTACAAGTGTTGGAACATGAATCGATAGGATGTTTTCTGACGCATTGTGGGTGGAATTCAACTTTGGAATCGATTAGTTTGGGAGTGCCAATGGTGGCAATACCACAATGGACAGATCAACCAACAAATGCAAAACTTGTGAAGGATGTTTGGGAAATAGGTGTTAGAGCCAAACAAGATGAAAAGGTATAGTTAGAAGAGAAATTATTGAAGAATACATAAAATTAGTAATGGAAGAAGAGAAAGGAAAATTAATTAGGGAAAATGCAAATAAATGGAAGGAAATGGCTAGAAATGTTGTGGATGAAGGAGGAAATTCAGATAAAAATATTGAAGAATTTGTTTCCAAGTTGGTGACTATTTCTTAAGTATGGAATTAAATAAGAGTCATAAAAAATAATTAATAAGTTGATTTGCATTTTGCAATTTTTTTTTTTTTAAAATTAAAGTAGCAAAGTTTGACTTATATTCCATGAATATTATTTTAATTATACAAAATTGCTTCACTAATTCAAATATCACATTAACTTACTAACTTATTTGAGGTTATAATACATTATACATGCTCAACAATCTAACCCGATCGTTATGAATAGGTCCATAGGGAAAGAAATTGGGCCAGAAAAGTATTTTGGATAGTAATTTGAAATTATTGGCTAGACCAGTCTTAGATGAAATCTAGGCTAGGTGAGGTCTAGGGCAATCCGGGAAAGGATGGGATATTTTGTTGAGATTCGACTCATGTATACTTGTAGTCAAGACATAAAAGAGTCCATAATATAAGGCCTTTACGATTGACTCGGATACCACGCCTGGTATGACACTGAAATTTGATTTGGGTTCCGTAAGAGAATCAGGTATGCGATATGGTTCCATGAGAGGATCAGGCTTTGGCATTATATATTATCACGATCCGAGTCTACATCACAGCCGAGACATGGTACATGAAACCACAAGTGATCCCAAGCTAATCCTTGACATATTATATCTAAGCATAGCATATGAAAACTGAAGCAGCAAATATAAATTGAAAGCATAATTGAACTACAGTTCAAGAATAAGTCTATTACAATTGAATACTAATATCTAAAAGCCTCTAAACTGAATAAAACGATTTGTCGGGACAAGACCTCAGACTGCTTGAAAAACTAACACAACTGAAGTGAAAAAAATATAGTCACTCATAACGGAAGTCCTCTGAATGCAATGAGGACTCACTACAATGCTAAAAGTAGAGGAACTTAGTGGAACGTCTTCTTGCAAATCTGAATCAAGATGCTAAATCTACATCATAAAACAATGTATCGCAAAGTAGAGTCAATATATGGAATATATTGATATGCAGGGTAAGGACTGAGATGAACAATTATATGAGAAACTGAAAGAACTATAAATCTGAGCACGAGTTATACACAAACAATAACTAAAGAACTGGGAGTGAAAAACACCAAATTTTATGTGAAAAAATCCTTCAAATCGAAGATAATAATCAAGAAATCGTCGAGATCCAAATTGTTTCACTATTCAATAGGAGGGTTAAAAATATTCTCCTAAATGGCTACACAACAATTGTGAAACACAAAAGCAATAGATACACCAACAAAAGTAAATAGAAAGAATACACCCAAACTCGTTTGTTGTTCGGGACTTGAAATTGGACTATGTTGACCACTGAATCTGATAGACACCATTCCAAACCAAAGACCAAGATGTTAGGAACACTCATTAAAAGTTTTAGTCTGATCAAACGATTAGCAAATTAGGAAATATGATTTAAAGGTTGCGAGTCGGAGAAAAAGACTACAGAAAAATAATCATTTTCTTCTCTCTTCTTTCTTGTTGAAAATTCTCTCAAAAATCTCTCTTTTGTGCAAATAGTAATGAACAATTGAATAATTTTCTCAAATGATAATTTCTAGATAACGAATTGGTGTTTTTCTTCTAAAATCAAAACCTACTTCAAATAGGACCAAAATTCCAATCATTTTTCAAATAAGATTAAAATTCCATCTTTTCCAAATAGGTTTGAAAAAAAATAGAATTAGGTCATGGGCCTGTGGCTGGAACACGAGCCATAACCCAACAGTATTGTCTGATGAACGATGACTTTTTCACTTAGAGTAAAGTCATTGTCAACCTCTGTCCTACCCATAACTGAAAAAAAGGAATCAATCACTAAGTTCTGAGCAATAAAAGTTGGTATCAACAATATATTGTTACTACTTTTATAGAAGAGTTTACAAGTATGCATGTCTTCGTCAACATGCCTACTTGTATGGCAAAGAGTATTTTTGATATTTTTTAGTTCTTGTTCTTTAAAACTTGAGTTAAAAATATACTTAAATTATCTTTTGTTTAATTAGTCCCATATCTATATTGTGTTTGTCAAACTAATAAGTAAATTTTAAACTGTATTTCTCATACTCACAACAATTTAGCTATGAAACTCGAAAAACAAATAGTTTAAATGTGTTTTTGGAAGTATCTTGCTGCTTATTTTATGTACTTTTTCTCTGTTGTACTTGGACACAAAAAAAAAACAATATTTACATAGTGACCTGTATTTCCCCATTAAAGATATAGACTTTTAGTTGAGACATTGACCTATTTTTCCATTTAATATTGGGAAAAGGATAAAAATATCTCTCAACTTTTATTTATTAGTTGATTTTATTTTTATCGTTAAAATAAAGTTATTTCATGACATTTCATTAGGAGAGGAGTATATTTTGAGGAAAATAGAAATAGTTGGGTGCTATTCTAATCCTAAAAAAAACAAAAGTGATATTATAGGACAAATTCTCAAACAAGAGTGACTATCTAAAGAAATTACCCTCAAATTTCTCTGCATGACATAAATTAAGACAAAAAAATAACATATATTGAGTTCATGCTGCCACGAGCTCCTATAACTAGTATTGGTAAGATTTAGATGTCACTAGTACATTGTACCCAATAATTGCCTTATGTCATTGCACATGTTGGCAATAAAAAGTTGGAATATACAATAGGAAGAAGCCAACACACTTTGTAAGGCATATTGATCCAAATTGTACACTTCAACTCTATCGACTAACTATAAGAACCACAAGATTTTCCCATCCATAAATTGTCATTCCTTCAATTGAGAAGTTGCATAAGATTTTAAGAAGAAAGAAAACGATTTCTACATTTTACTTAAGTCATCTTTCTTCTTGATTGATTTTTCAGATAATTATTTAGCTTAAGTTGTTATATCATAAAGTCATCTTTCTTCTTGATTGATTTTTCCTTCAGCCATTAATTGAGAAGTAGCAAGAGATGACTACTCACCAGGCTCACTGTTTGATTTTGTCATATCCAGTCCAAGGTCATATCAACCCAATGCTCCAATTCTCCAAACGTTTACAATCCAAACGTGTTAAAATCACTATAGCACTCACAAAATCCTTTTTGAAAAACATGAAAGAATTGCCAGCTTCTATGTCAATCGAAGCCATATCTGATGGCTATGATGATGGTGGTCGCGATCAAGCAGGATCTTTCGTGGCCTATGTTACACGATTCAAAGAAATTGGCTCGGATACTCTGTCTCAACTTATTCAAAAATTGGCAAATAGTGGTTGCCCTGTAAATTGCATAGTATATGATCCATTCCTCCCTTGGGCTGTTGAAGTTGCAAAGAATTTTGGATTAATTAGTGCTGCATTTTTCACACAAAATTGTGCAGTGGATAACATTTATTACCATGTACATAAAGGGGTAATAAAACTTCCACCTACTCAAAATGATGAAGAAATATTAATTCCTGGATTTTCAAGTACAATTGAGGCATCAGATGTACCTACTTTTGTTATTAGTCCTGAAGCAGAAAGAATACTTGAAATGTTGGTCAATCAATTCTCAAATCTTGACAAAGTGGATTGGGTCCTAATCAATAGCTTCTATGAGTTGGAGAAAGAGGTAACATATTCTTTGGAGTATTTTTTTTTTTATGTATAGATAGTAGATGTTGAATCTCCTCTACTTCTTCATATGTTTACTTCTTCGTANAAATCTTGACAAAGTTGATTGGGTTCTAATCAACAGCTTCTATGAGTTGGAGAAACAGGTAACATATTTTTGTCGTTTTGGTGCTTCTTCGGTCTTTTAAACCATTTATATAGAAATATGTTTAATCAAAGTTATATAAAAATGAACTGACAAAATCATATGTTCATTAAGGTTGTTATAATTTTCGTAGTAACAAAAACTTTTTTTTGTCTCATTTTGGTTGGAATTAAGTGTACAACATATCTAACCTATGTTTTTCATTGTCTGTTCCATTTCGACTAATTTACTAAATCTTATGATTATGACTATATATTGAATGTCTTTCTTAAAGGGATGTCTGACGACTATTTAGGTTAATTCTTTTTTTAATAAATGTTCTCAAAGAAACTTTTAATACATGTTAGAAAGGAGTATTAAAAAAAAAATCAAGAGATTCAAGATATATCTTATTTTGCTTGTAGGTAATTGATTGGATGTCCAAGATATATCCAATAAAGACAATTGGACCAACAATACCATCAATGTACTTAGACAAGAGGCTACATGATGACAAAGAGTATGGTCTTAGTATCTTCAAGCCAATGACAAATGAATGCCTAAATTGGTTAAATCATCAACCAATTAGCTCAGTGGTGTATGTATCATTTGGAAGCTTAGCGATAGTAGAAGCTGAGCAAATGGAAGAATTGGCATGTGGTTTGAAGAATAGCAACAACAACTTCTTGTGGGTTGTTAGGTCTACTGAGGAACCTAAACTTCCCAAGAAAAAGGCTTAGTGGTGTCATGGTGTCCACAATTACAAGTGTTGGAACATGAATCAATAGGGTGTTTTCTGACACATTGTGGGTGGAATTCGACTCTCGAAGCAATTAGTTTGGGAGTGCCAATGGTGGCAATGCCACAATGGACAGATCAACCAACAAATGCAAAATTTGTGAAGGATGTTTGGGAAATGGGTGTTAGAGCCAAACAAGATGAAAAAGGGATAGTTAGAAGAGAAGCTATAGAAGAATGTATAAAATTAGTGATGGAAGAACAGAAAGGAAAATTAATTAGGGAAAATGCAAAGAAATGGAAAGAATTGGCTAGAAATGTTGTGGATGAAGGAGGAAGTTCAGATAAAAATATTGAAGAATTTGTTTCCAAGTTGGTTACTATATCCTAAGTAATTAAGAACCATAAAAAATAATAAAGAAGTTGATTTGTATTTTGTAATTTCTTTTTCTCATCAAAGTAATTGTTATGCTTTATTTGTCATCTCACTTTTAATGAACTTTTGAATATAATTAGTTAAAACTTTGTTAATTTAAATTTCAAATTTATAAATTAATTAAGATGAGCAAACGATTCTGGATTAGATATCAGAATTAGGCACTAAAGGTACTTGATGCAAAGTAAACTATAGATGTGTTGGATCCAGCTCTTCATTGCTTGGTGCTAATTAACTTTTTTAGAATTTTTCGAAAGTGATATCAATATTTTACGAAGTAAACAAATGAATAAATTATTGTATTTCTAGATGATATGTTTTTCATATTTATAACGACAACATTGCCAATAGAATCCCACAAGTGGATCTGAATTTTTTTAAAAAAAAATTCATATTTATTTTAGATACATTATATACAAGTGAATTCATGTGTATGGGATACACCGACACTCTTACTCATTGCTCTCCTATCTCACTTACCTCCCTCCCTCCTCTCTTGTTCGCCTCTCTCACTCTCTCCCTCTATCACTTGCCTTCCTCTCTCTCACTCGCCTTGCTCCCTATGTATTTGTATTTCAGAATGTATGCGGTGTTGTTCATCTTGTATTCCAGAATCTGGAAAAACAAAAAGAAGATCAATCCCACTGATTGCACAGTGTCCCCTTAAGGAAATTATTCCCCTCTAGTATCCGATGTTTGATTTGGAATATGTCCTCCCAGGATAGAATGATCTAAATCACCAGTGTATTGATACCCAAAACGCTGGTGTCAGCGAGCCACTCAACGGCAGTAAAGTACACTCAAAATACTAGATTTAGTAGTAGAAGAAGAAATCCATAAATTGGTTCTATTAAAATAAGAGGAAATTCCTCAATTTATAGAAAACTGAGTGTAGTGTAAAAAGGTTCTTATTGATCCTTACCGAAAAGGTCACAAACCTTTGAAAAGTCACAATCTTTCGGAAAGGTCACCACCTTTCATAAAAGTAACAACTTTTTATAAAAGTTACAACTTTTCATAAAAGTTACAACTTTTCATAAAAGTCACAACTCTTCATTATAGTCTCAACTTTTCATCAAAGTCACAACTCTTCATAAAAGTCGCAACTCTTCATAAAAGTCGCAACTCTTCATTTTCCATTCACACCTTTTAAAACCCAACAATCCCCCGCATGAATGGGGAATGACTCCAAGACAAAGAAACTGACAAGTATGTGTACTTTACAAGCAACAATTAATCCCATCTGGATAAGTAGGTTTCCCCTTGGACTTTCCGTAGTGAACATATGTCGGATATACTCGGTGTCACACCCCTATTTTTCCCCAAACGAAGTGTTTGAAAAATAGAGTTTCTCCAATTAAAGTGACATTTCGAAAAGGGATTATTTTTTATTTCAGAGTCGCCACTTGGAATTGAGTTTTGGTGTTCCAAGTCACCTAATTTTTACCCCTAATCAAAAGGAAGTTGACTCTAATTTTTAATGGTCTGCGAACTAGAAATCCGGATAAAAAATTCTATTGACCAAGGGGAAGGTATAAGGCACCCCTCGAGTCCCGTGGTTCTAGCACGGTCGCTTCATTGACTTATATCTTGACCTGACTTAGCTTTTGGATATAGTACTTATTAGCTATGCATTTACCTATATCTCACCCTCTTTGATTTATTGTAACTGTCTTATTTAGATTATTTTTTTTCTTAAATCCGAGAAATTTTAATATTGTCGTTTTAGTGGGAGTAGATATTTGAATTATAATAGGAGGTAAACTTCTATGGAATTTAGGATTAATTTTAGAAAAAGAAAATGTTAAAGAGGTTAAGACCAATTTCTTGTAAATTTCTATTTTTTATTCTATTTTTGCACGTTATTTTTTGTAGTTTTTATTTTATTTTATTTTATTTTAGAAAAAAAACATTCTGTTTCTTTTCTTCTTACCGTTATTTTTATTTTTTTTTGTCTAACAAAAGTGTCTCTTCTTTTTCATTTAAATATTTTTTGTTAAGTTTTGTTTTCCCCTTTTTATTTTACCTTTTCTTTATTTTTTATTATTATTACTTTTTATCACTTTTCATCTTTTGTTTCTTTTGTTTTTGTTTTTTATAATAAATGTTTATTTATTTTATTTTTTATT
>NW_026033864.1:8659-15875 GCF_019186545.1 Solanum stenotomum
CATATCAACTAATTATTTAAAATTAATAAAAATCTAAGAAAAAGTCAACTAGCTATAAGATAAGATCAATTAAATAATACTAGCTTATTTATAAAAACTTAATTTCAAATATAGATTTTTTGTAATCTTTCATTTCTTTTTAAACAATTGACAATAAAACTTACCTTAAAAAGTGATTCTATTTTGTTGTTTTCAAATCTTTTAAAATAAACTTAATAAAATAAGAGAAAAGTTAAAATATTTAATTTACATTTATAAAAATATTTCAGCTCTAAAAATGGTGTAAAATTTTAAGTTCGGTCTTTGGTGTATACCTAGACAACCATATGTCACACAATTAACCCTTTACCGTTTATGGTTCTTACAGTTGTGTTCGTTTCAGCCATAAACACCTCTTGGTTTCATAAGTGTATAGAGAATAGGCTTTTAACAATAATTCTCTTTGAAGCTGCTTACACTTCACACCCACATAGGTGATTTCTAACCGTGTTATCGCGTAGATACACTACTTGGTCAAATCTGCCAAATTTAGCAAATCATTAAAAACATTAAGCTTTAGTAACTCATTAACAAGCCTTAATGTTGTATCCTTGTTCCTGAGCATTGTCTTCATCATGAGAATGGATTGAGTTTGTTGACAATGTCGAACCGTCAGTCACAACTTTGTTTTTCTCCTTGAATCTAGCTCTTGGGATCTCCAGTCTGCTAGATAGAGTTACCGCCATGATGACTTGTCCTAAGCAGTAAACCCATTCCCTTAGATGATCTTTAAACTTTCTCTCTAGTTAGGCCTTTTTGTAAGTGGATCCGACACATTATCCTTTGACTTTACATAGTTAATTCTGATAATTCCACTAGAGAGTAGTTTTCTAACAGTATCTTGTCTATGTCTTATAAGACGAAACTTTCCGTTATACATCATTCTCCATGCCCTACCTATTGCATCTTGACTATCAAAGTGTATGCTTACTAATGCCAATGGTTTGGGCCAAAAAAGAATATCTATCAAGAAATTCCGGAGTCTTTCAACTTATTCACCGACCTTATCTAGAGCACCTAGCTCAGAGATCATTGTAGAGCTAGCGATACATGTCTTTTTTTTGGAATATGTCTAAGAGACTGCTCCTCTACCTAGAGTAAATACATATCCACTCGTGGATTTCACTTCATTTGTCTGGTGATCCAATTCGCATCACTATATCCTTTCAATATTGCTGGATATTGTTATAATGCAAGACATAGTTTTAAGTATTTCTTAAATACGCTAAAACTCTTTTCATTGTCATATAATGAGTTCGATTGGGATCACTCGTGAACCGACTGAGTTCATTAATAGCAAATGTTATATCTGATCGCGCACACTTCGTGATATACATCATACTTCCCAATACTCTAGCACAATCCAATTGTGAGTCACTTTTGCTTTCACTCTTTTGAAATGCAAAGCTCACATTTATTGGAGACTTGACAATATTGAAATTCAAATATTTGAAAAATAAAAAAATAAAAAAAGGGGCCAAGAACTATTACAGTAAACAGAAGGGAAAAATTATATATTTAACAACTTGTGGAAATATGCTAAAAAAAACGGGAGGAATGAGAGCTAAATGGGCAGCTACACATTCTCAATCTTATATGCTCGCAACTTATCGAAACTTGCTACAGGTAGACACGAGGCTCGCGAAGATCACAAAAATAGTAAAGAGGGTAGATTTGTTCGTTCCCAAATAGTAAACATATGGCGTAAACAAAAAAAATACGACTAGACATCCTCCACATAGCCCGTAACCATGAGGAAGGTAATATGAACTTATTCAAAGCATGTCATGCCAATCAGAATCGGAATTGAACCGTGAATTCGCCACCAATCAAAGAAATGGCACGCAAACTTTCAAAAATGCAACACTTCAAGGGACAAAAAGGATAAGCAAAGGACAACAAGCTCGAAAAGAAAAACTAGAAACAGAACATGCGCAATCTGGAAAATGAAAATGAAAAATTTACATCTCAAAATAACTCAACAAACATCCAAGTAAAAAAAAGAGTCAAAAACGGGTTACAATAAGTACAATACAAAGCTAAGATCTTGACGTCTTAATTCATTCCTTCAATTTGAGGTGAAAGAACGAAAATCGTGACGTCGAACACTACACATTACCACGAAGTCATGATAAGTAAGGACAAACAAAAGTAAATAAAGCATTTCGAACGAAAATTGATCACTACAAAGTTATGAAAAACAGCACAATTAGAGTGGCAATAACTTGATACCAAACTTCCAAAATCCATAGACTCTAGTCATGCTTGGTAATGAAAGGCTAATAACTCAACGAGAACGAGAAATCTATCTCTTACTGAGAACTAGCGAGAAAACAGAACAAACAAGCAAATACTATTGTACTAAAGCAGAAAATTAAAACTTAAATCAACAAAGGAGGTATAAAATCAGTCGGCCATACCAAACAACACACTACAGTCAGAATAAGAAATAAAAAATAAAAATGAAAAAGTATACCTTCTTCGGAGCAGCGACTGGACGACAACGAGCTTGAAAGAGAGCGACTTCTCGCACAACTTCGACTCGAGCAGCAGACCAAGAAATTCAAAGTAACTTCAGACGAAACCTTTCTCAGAACTTAGAATTAGAAAATCGCTTTAAAATTTCTTTAATATAAAATAAGTATCGTCAAAGAACTAAGCTCTAAAAAAAAACCTCCCCCCAAATAGTGATCAAAAGATATGAATATATAGATGGAAATGAGGGGGAACTCGCGTGAAATTTTGAATTCCTTCTGCCCCTTTTCCAGACAACAGTGCAAGGGATTTGAAAATCCCTTAGAAAGGGGGAAAAGAGACGGCGATGTGATCGATGGCGTGATTTGCTCACTGGATTTCTGGGTTTGCGTCTGGAAGAAGAAGACGAGTATGGGCAGTGGGGTCGAGGTACTGTTTCTGTGTGAAAAGGAAGAAGAACGAAGAGTACAGGGGTCGGGGTACTGGGTATGTACGTATTGCTACTGTTGATGTATTGTTGAATGGAATTGTTGGATCTTTTCTATTAAGGGTGGGAAAAGGCTGCTGAAAAATTGCACTTGGGCTGAAGGAAATAAAAAAGGGCCCAACATTTTGGTCTTATCCAAATGGGTTTAGGTGGGTAGAAGGGTTGGTTGTGTTTGTAATAAAAAGGCTAAGTTTTGAATTGAGGATTTGGCCATATAGATTGTAATTAAGTTCGATTAGATTTAAGAATTTAGTCAAATTGAGCTTAACTGGCGATTCGACTAAAAAGCCAAATAAGACGAATTAATATAAATTAATTAATGAGTTTCTTAATCTCAACAAAATAAAAATAATGAACTTAATTATAAACTAATTAATTCAATTACAACACTAATTAACTCAAAATTATAGCTATAACTTAAAGCAAATTAATAAAATATTTAACTAAAATGTAAAATCTTTTGTGATAATTTTCAAATATTTATAAAATAGCGTGATTGCAAAAATATACATACTTATTATTAAAAAGTGATAAAATTACTTTAAAAATAACTTGAAAGTATTTTGAATTTCATACAACTTATTAACTCAAAATTATAACCATCCCTAATATTTAAAATATAAAAAATCTTTTTTTAGACGATATTTCGAATAATCACAAAATATACTAATTATATACATAATTATGTAAAACATATATATCATCTAAAATTTATGATAAGTGACAAACTATTTAAAAATCTTGCAAACTATATTATTATTATTATTATTTATTTATTTATTTTTATTATTATTATTCCTTTTTAGAAATTTTATAAAACTAATAATTTTAAATCGTTTGAAATTGAAGAAGCTCGAAATGATTAATTTATATTATGGAGGGTCAAAATTGGGTGTCAACAACTAGTAATAGAGAAACTAAACAACCAGAATATACTCCAAGAATTTTGTGGGTCTAACATAATACAAAAGTATCATTGAATTTCATATCTTTTGCTCCAAAATTAAATTAGACACCAAGTCTAATTTTCTCTTTATCATAAGCAAAGAACCCCCACATTTTAAATGTGATCTCAAAAATATTTTTCAAGTATTTGAAAATAGTTTTTTCACATATTTTCCTAAACTATCAAAATGTCATTGGCAGTATGAAACCTCTTTTGGAAATATTATTCTACAAAAGAATTATATTGCTTCAATTCTCTTTGACAATCTTTACATAGTGTCAAAGTTCATTCCATAGAGGCACAAAATCACAAACTCTAAGTCACTGATATTTTTCCCTCTATCACCTTCTTTGAACAAATTTTTGATTCCTCCCCCTAGACCATTTTGCATTGGAAAAGACTGATATAAATGAGGCAATGATTTTGTTAAAGTTTGTTCGATCTTCTTCTTGCTCTGGCCCTCTTTCGGCACTAAAGCAAAAGCTTGATGAGGTGTCATGATCACAAATTTGGATTTCTCTCTTTTGGTTGGAGGGACTACAACTTTCTCAAGTTTTACGAGGTTGGCTGAGATTATAACTTTCTTCACATTCAAATTTTCTTCGACTTCAACCATATTAATAGTTACCCCTCCATGCTTCGGCATGGGGTTACTATCGACATTAGGAGTGGCAGTCTGAAGAGTAACGACCTTTTGATCTATCAAGTCCTAAATTTTATGCTTCAAGTTGATACAATCCTCGGTAATATACCCAGCACCTCCTGAATGGTAAGCACAGTGAAGATCAGATCTATAAAGCTTGAAGTTGACAATGATATTATTTGGATCAATTGTCTGTATCAGGCCAGCTGATTTCAAACTCTCAAAAAGTTGTGTTCGACTCTCAACCAAAGGAGTGAATACTCTAGAAGGTTTCTTTTCAAGATTTGGGCGAGGAGGATGGTAATTATTTCCTGGATGTGAAGGTACTTGATGGTAGTTAAGAGGATTTTGGTAAGTTGGTGCTTGCGTTTGAAAATTTGGGTATTGTGGAGCTCGGTAACTAAGAGGAGTGTTTTGATAGTGCGGAGGTGGAGTTTGGTAACTTGATTGGATATTTGAATAATTAACTGATGGAGCTAGGTAATATGGATAGGTATTTTGGCAATGTGGAAGTGGAGTTTGGTAAACAAGAGGTGGAAATTGGTAACTCGGTGGTGGAGTTTGATAACCTGATTAGGTATAAAAAGCTGGATATGAATCTTGTGGAGCTCGAGGATGACCTTTATAAGGTGAGGATTTTCTGAAGTGTCCTTTTCCATCAGATGCGTAGGAAATAGAAGACAATTCCTCTCTCTTCTTTTTCAACAGTCCTGAAGATTCGGTTGGGGCAGCAACGCGAGAAATCTTTCCAGTTTTAATCCCATCTTCGATAGCCTCACCTACCTTGACTATCTCCGCAAATTTTGCTCCAATGAGCAACATTATCCTGTCATAATACTTTGGCTCTTGAATGCGTATGAACACTTCAACGATCTCCATCTCAGACATGGGAGGTCGAACTCGAGCGGCCTCCTTCCTCCACTTATACGCATATTCACGATAGCTTTCAGTGGATTTCTTCCTAATTCTCTCCAAAGAATAGCGATCAGGAACGATCTCCACATTGTAGGCAAACCATTCGACGAAATCTTTAGCTAGTGCATTCCAGCTAGACCACTGTTTTGTCTCATAGGAGGTAAACCATTCTAACGCTTCTCCATTCAAACTTCAGCTAAAAATCCGCATTAATAAAGCTTCATTCCTTCCAACTCCCACGAGCTGGTCACAGTAGGCTCTCAGGTGTGCCAAGGGATTCCATGTTCCTCTGAAAGTGTCAAATTTTGGCACTTTAAACCCTTCCGGGAGGTCCAGATTCGGATGGATGCACAAATCCTCATAACTCAACCCATCAACTTTAGGAATACAATGCAACTCCTTCATGGCTTTCCTGATCTCTTCCTTCATATTCAGCTTGACTGCCTCTTCCTTTGACCTCCATTCCCTCCCTTGTTCCTCATAGTGATCAAGCTCAGAACAGTTGGCATAGGGTTCATTTGGAAAGTAGTCTTTTGAGGCACTGGCGGAGCAACAGAGGGATTCTAGGTATTTTGAGTGACTTGGTAATTTTGGGGAAAAGTTTGGGGTTGGTATGTTGATTTTAGTGATGTGGGAAGGTTTGCGGATTGTTGACATTATGATTTTGATAAGGAGGGCAAGCTTGCGGGTTGACATTTTGATGAGGGGGGAAAGTTTGAGGGTTGGTACCTTGAGGAGGAGGTGGCTCGTGGTAAGAGACGGAGGCTGTTTTATTTAAAAATATATTTTGGACTGGTTTAGAGTCGCCACTTAATTTTTAAGGAAAATTAAGAAAACTATTCATTTTCAACAGATTAAAACAGGAATCTAGTGAAAATCTTAAAAGGGGTTCGGGGTTCCTATTAATATTCTAGGAAGGGTTTTAAGGCACCTAGAATATCCACTAATGCGGTTATCCGACAATTAATTTATTTGGCTAAAATAAATTAGTTTAATTTGATTTTAGCAATTTTTATAGTTAGAACCATTTTAAAGGGAAAAAGGGGAACTATTTAAATATTATCTAAGTTTGCTATCTTATAAAAATATTTTCTTTAAACCTTGTTAAGAGAGGGCTAATTTAGTCAATTTTCTTTTAAAGCGAAATTGGACATCTTTCGGGGATTTAAATCTTCCAACCTTAAAATTAACAGCAAATACTAACAAGCGAATAAATATAGTAAGACAAAAGGGGAAGAGATTTGGGCCCAAATCTGGTTTCTGTCCGCCTGGGCCAGTATTTGGGCCCGTTTTCGTTTTGACCTTTGGCCCATTCGAGTCATCCGCACTTGTCCTAAACTAACATAAAAATAAAATATTATTTGGGCCTTAGGCCCAATTTTTTCACCTGTCCTAAATTCTAGCAAGACAATAATAAGCAACACGAGAGGGGCTTAGGCCCAAAATAACAAAATACAATTTGAAAATGAAAAGGGTGGGCCTTTTGGCCCAATTTCTTCAACTCTCCAATATGTGGCACTATATCGTGTATACTTAATGTATACGGGTTCCCAGAATCTGTACGTCAGTTTCCTTGATTCGATTGTTGATAATTGAGGGCTGACTCAAAAGAAAGAGCAATTTTAGCCTTTACGACCCCATGGTAGAATGCAAGTGGGAGAGGGAATCCAATTGTACTCAAACGGGTGAGTTCATGCAAAGAAAAATGGAA
>NW_026033865.1:0-1223 GCF_019186545.1 Solanum stenotomum
CAAAACATCCGGAAAATCACCTTGGCAGCGGCTAAAATTGATTTCTTACCTCAAACGAAGCCTCCCCTCGCGTTTCCGAGATCACCACTAGATTCCCCTCGAAATTCTCTTGAAGTTTGCCTTTTGAATCACTTAATTTGGACTCAAAATGAAGGATTAATCTCAAGTTGAAGTTGAACAAAAATTTTGGACGAATTTCGTTCTTAAAATCTGGAAATTTCCAGATATAACTCCTCTGCCACGTGTCGTCACGTGGCTCTGCCACGTCACCGCCGCGTCAAAATTCTACAACCCTTCAAACTTAAATTTCGATACTTCGAACTCGTTCGGAGTCGGAAAAATACAAACCTTATATGGAATCTGATTGGAAACGATATTTCGGACTCAACGGTGAAGGCGGAATTTCCATTTGGAGCTCGCTTCGACGAAAAGTGGGTCCCACACCCAGTATCATTTGAACCAGATTCCACAATTGCTATCTAAAGTCTCGCGAAGTGAACAAATGGTCGTTCTAGACCAAAATCGATCTTCCGAAGCTAACCTAGCTGTCAGAATTTTCATCTGAGCACGTCTTCCAAGAAGGTTGACCAAAGTCAACTTTTCAAGTCATTACAATATGAATTATGGAAAGGAAGGAAACCCAACTTGAAATATTTCAAAGTGTGGGGGTGTTTAGCCAAGGTAGAAGTCCCTTTACCTAAAAGGGTGAAAATTGGATCCAAAACAGTGGACTGTGTATTTATTGGGTATGCTGTGAATAGTAAAGCCTGTCGGGTTTTAGTTCACAAATCTGATAATCCTGAAATTCATGTTAATACGGTAATTGAATCAGATAATGCTGAGTTCTTTGAAAACATTTATCCGTATAAAAGTGAATGTGAGTCGACAAGTGAAAGAACTAAACGACCACGGGAAGAATCAGTAGAAAATACACTACCTAACAAGGATCCTAGGCGTAGTGATCGTCAACGGAAGCCTACTTCGTTCGGACCAGATTTTGTGGCATTCTTGCTTGAAAATGAGCCCCAAACATTTAAAGCAGCAATGTCTTCGTCTGAGTCAATCTATTGGAAAGAAGCGGTCAATAGTGAGATCGAATCAATTTTAAGTAATCATACTTGGGAATTGGCTGATCTTCCCCCAGGAAATAAACCTTTAGTCTCAAAGTGGATCTTTAAAAGGAAAAAGAAAGCTGATGGGACTATTGACAAATATAAGGCTAG
>NW_026033866.1:0-209 GCF_019186545.1 Solanum stenotomum
AGGTTGCTACAGCTTACCATCCTCAAACAAGTGGTCAAGTGGAGGTTTCAAATAGAGAGGTGAAGAAAATTTTGCAGAAAACGGTGAATACGCAAAGGAAGGATTGGTCTACTAAACTAGATGATGCGTTGTGGGCATATAGGATTGCGTACAAGACACCAATATGGACTTCTCCCTATTGCATAGTATTTGGGAAAGCATGTCACCTT
>NW_026033867.1:0-201 GCF_019186545.1 Solanum stenotomum
ATCAGGAGAAACCCGACATAAATCCTCCTCTAAGACAGAAAGGTCCCCAGCACTCACCTGGGCAATTGCATACTCGCACAGACGCTTAAGGCCCTCGAGAAGATATTGATCAGCAGCCCTTAGAAGATCCTGTGCAACATCCATATTAACATCAACAGATCCCGTGTATATGTACCTGCAAACAATAAACATTCCTCTCTT
>NW_026033868.1:0-239 GCF_019186545.1 Solanum stenotomum
GACGTTTTGGAAAAGTTGGGGTGTTACATATACAAACTCGAAATTCCAGCCCACATAATTATTTAGTGGCATATGAAGGTAAAGGGGTATATGTGTTGCCATATTTTCCCATAAAAAATGTCATTATTCTTATGACAAAACAAAAATAATATGTATTTATTTTTTAAAAAAAGTTCAACACTATACTTCAATAATATCTAAAGCATTTTTAATATATTACAATTGTTTGTTATTGAGAA
>NW_026033869.1:0-223 GCF_019186545.1 Solanum stenotomum
CCTAAATTCAAAGCCACCTTCCACCTGTAGGATGCTGAATTTCAAACGGCCGTAACATTCGGCTCGAACGTCCGTTCGACGCAATCTTTTTTTTGAAACCTCGTATTTTTTCGAGATCTATGTGAGGAACCCATCGCCCTTGTCTGAATTTCCTTTTATTTTTTTCATCATATTTCCGCTCGCGCGCAAGAATCTGTAAAACGCGTTTCAGGGAAAATCGGCA
>NW_026033870.1:0-759 GCF_019186545.1 Solanum stenotomum
TTAGGGTTTTCTTAGGGTTTGGGTTTTGTGCTTATTATTTATAAGGGTTTAGGGTTCAAGGTTTAGAGTTTGGGATTTATGGTTCTTTAGGTTTAGGGGTTTTAAACTTTTTTTTTAGGTTTTTTAGGGTTTAGGTTTTCTTAGTGATTAATAGGGTTTAGGCTTTCTTAGTGATTTTTTAGGGTTTAGGGTTTAGGATCATAGGTTTTAGGGTATTAGGGTTTATAACGGTTTAGGAGTTAGAGTTTCTAAGGGTTTCTTGGTTTAGGATTTAGCGCTTCGGATTTTAGGTTAAGAGCTTTGTAGAGTTTATGGTTTTTTTTATGTTCATGATTTTTATGATTACGGTTTTTAAATGTTTTACGGTTTCCTAGGTATTTTTAAGAATTTGGATTTCTTAAGATTTAGGGTTACGTAGGCCTAATATAGGGCATAGGATTTTAAGTTTAAGGTTTTTTCTAGAGCTTATGGTTTTAGAGGGTTTTTTTTCCGGGTATTATAGTTGTAGGTGTTTAAATGGATTTTAGGGTTTAGGGTTTCTTAGGATTCCATATGGTTTGCGGTTTAAGGTTTAGCCCTATGATTTAGAGTTTCTTAGCGTATATTTTTTGCATTTAGGATTTCTTAGGGTTTGGTTTTTTTAAGAGATTTTAGGATTTAGGGTTTTGGGCTTAAGATTTTCTAGTGTTCTATTAGGTGTAGAGTAATATTTAGGTTTAGGGTTTTAAGGTTTTAGGATTTCTACGGTTTTTTAACGAT
>NW_026033871.1:0-206 GCF_019186545.1 Solanum stenotomum
AGAAATTATAATTAATTGAATAAGACTTCTCAAAATAGGGTTCATACCGAATAATGTATGTGAACGACTCAATTCAAGGTTTTAAATAACCATATATAGAACTCAATACTTGGAAATTAACAACTCACTAACTCAAGGACTAAATGATACTACTCATCTCAAGAATTCTCAACTCATGGGGTTTATGCGGAATTATGGGCATGATC
>NW_026033872.1:0-247 GCF_019186545.1 Solanum stenotomum
TTCCTAAATTCAGAGCCACCTTCCACCTTAAAGATGCTGAATTTCAAATGGCCGTAACTTTCGGCTCGAACGTCCGTTTGACGCAATCTTTTGTTTGAAACCTCGTATTTTTTCGAGATCTATATGAAGAACCCATCGCCTTTGTCTGAATTTCCTTTTATTTTTTTCATCATATTTCGACGCGCATAAGAATCAGTGAAAGGCATTTTTGGGAAAATGGGCACGCGCAAACCGCCTTTAGGCAGTT
>NW_026033873.1:0-3409 GCF_019186545.1 Solanum stenotomum
AAATTTTAAATCCGCCGCTAGCGTACACAATGCTGTAAATTAAGTTCTAATAACAAAAAAAACGATAAATTTATAGAATAAGAGATAAGTGAAACTTAACGCGCAAAGATGTTGATGAATTTTATTGATAGGACCAAATCCTTGAATGGTAGCTGTTGCAGTCTCTAGAATTGCTGTTCCTGTCTGTGTAGGTTCACCTGGAACCTCTGGATGAGTCGATACATTTATTCCTTCCATTTTTTTTCCTTTCTAAAATCTCAAATAAATTCAGAATTCGAAATTATAGTAAAGTATTTTGTTGTGGTGATCTGTTAACTTATTTTTGGCCTAGAAAGAAGAGGCAGCTAGCTTATAGTTAGGAATATGACTAGCATGCAGACTAACACGTGGCACGGCACGTGGCGATACAACTGGTTACGTGGCAGTACAGGTGTCTTTTGTTTGGGTAATTTGAAAGCTGACTCCTCCTAGTCCTACTCATGACTTGTTCTCTAACTTGTGTGACAAATGTTTTTTTTTTAATGTGCTCTCATGTGTGACGTTCAGACAAATATGTTATTTTTTTTTATTTTTTTTTTTTATTTTTTTTTTTTTTTTACTTGTTAATATCTTTTCTTTTTTTTTATTAAACATAAAAATATCAATAGGGATAAGTGCAAGCAAGGGGGGCTAGGCCTTACCTTACTAATCCTAATGAAGTGTCTACTACCTAACAAGCATGAAGAAAATAAGAGCTAGAGAGAACTAAGTATTTTCTGATCACCACAGAGTTTGTAATACACTCCATGATGACATTACAAATGAGGATGCTTAAATAATGTAAAAATATGCCAATCAAGAAGAAAGTTGAGTTATCAGCCTCAAACTTTCTATTGCAAACGCATGAATTAAAAAAGATTGATTGCCCATCAAAAGTAACTTGAAGTATTTTTCTCTTGTCTTCTTCTTCAAACCTATCCAACAACAACACTTGATAAATATGTTATTAATTTACTTGTTTTGAGTATAATTTATATTTTAAAAATTTTATAATTTATATTAAAAAATATATTTACTTTCTTCATAGATTGGAAAGTTGCGATGTATTCGGAAGCGGCTCCCCTCCTGTATACATCTTAATCCATCACTTTAGTAGAAAAATTGCACACCTAATGTAATTCAAATTTGATAAAATTTAGTAATTTTCTCAAATGTTGTTTTGCTTTCCTACAACTTGTCATGTCAATTTTCATCTTCTTGAGATGGTAAGGTTTGTTGTTGCCAAAATCTTTTTGGGCCAAGCCCATCAACATTCCAATGTCCAATTCTGACTAAGCAAGCCCAATACGAGATGACATGATTGTAACAAACCCCAATATTCACATCTCTAGCTATCGATGTGGGAATTCTCAACATGAGAACGGGTGTTAATTCACACCTCTTTGCATAAGGTAGCTCTGCCATTGCCACCAACACAAATACATCACACCATCACAATATATCATCCTGATAAAATGCGCACATCGCAGAACCTTAACAATTATGAGACGTTAGGATGGTAAAAAAAAAAAGAATGTATTCATCGATCTTTCTATCGATGTGAGAACTCATCATTAAGTGCAGAGTTATTTAATTTTGTAAATGATGATATAGTTTTAAGAAGCAAATTTTCAGTTACGTATTACGATGCCAAAACCTACCTATGACATCACATTTAATTGTTCTTTTTAATTTTGGCACCAACTTTTCTTACATTAAGCCATAGAAGTATGAAACAACTTGGGCAGCTTCACGATCCTTAACGCATTTCCAACTGAAAAGAAGAAACCAAATCAAGGGTGTGTTTGGCTTGGAGAAAAAAAAACAATTCCACGTTTGGTTCAAATTTTTTGAAAAATACTTTCTCTAAAAAAGATATTAGTACATTGCACAAAGAGAAAAAAACAAGATTCACGAATGACATTCCACATTGATTGTTTGCTCTCTACCTTTCAGCACAAGCTATCCTACCCCATAGCGCCCCTACGGCCAACACTTTCCCACCCACCCTCCAGTCCTCCATCGATCCACACATAGTGTTTGCCAAAATTAATTATACACTAATATTATTTTTGGGACAATATTTTTTGTTATGTACCAAAACACAAAAAAAAAAATTTCTTCAACCAAACACACTCTAAGAAGTAGCTAAAACTAATAACGTGACTCCAAAGCAAAGCTTGCATGAAAAATCTAAGCCTTGCATTTCACGTGCCTCTCTCAAACGACTCTTATTATTAAATTGAAAATTTTCGATTATTAAATACACAACAACTAAAAAAAAGAGATTATATTCCCCCAAAAAAAAAATAATCAATGAACTCTCAAGAAATTCAACCATCAAATTCTACACAAATCCAAAGTGTTGAAATATCAATTCAAAATCTCATAAAAATTTGGGACAAAAAGCAAAGATGGAATTTCTTTATCATGAATCCTTCACAACAACCAACAAAACAACAATGGAGAACAAATTTAACAAAGTTTTTAGAATCCACACCTCTTAGAATTTTCACCATTGTGTTACTCATAATTGATCTTATTTTCACAAGTCTTGAGCTCTCTTCATCTTTGATATCCTGCCCCCAAAATCGGAACAAGATAAATCAAGAAACGGGAGAGGTTTGGTACCATTGGGCAGGTAATATTAGATAGTTTGTAACATATATGAAGTAACATTTTATTGTATCAAAAGGAAAAAAATGAGTTTGAAAGCCTTTATATTTTAATCTTATTAGTTACAACTATTTAGCGACAAATTTTATTGCTAATTCATGTTTTTTACGATAGAGATATATGTAGCTTTGTGGTTTCCTAACTTGAAATTAATTGTGCTATTTAAAACATAGTCACAATTTACAATTGCATTTAAATTTTAGTTACTTTTCTACTTTCTTCTTCTTGATTTTCTTTGTTGTTGGCCCTTATAAATACAAACAACATTTCTACTAAAGATATTATTTTTCACGCCTCAAAGCTTTAATTCAATTCCATCTTTCTATGTTCCGAACAGGTATAGGGATCTTGGGATTGTTATTTCTGAAGAGTGTAGGCCTTGTTGTAGGTCTAGGGTGCTCGTTTTTTCGAAGACCAGGGTACTTGCTAGATGGCATAGTGGTTATGGTGGCATTATTTTTGGAAGCTTATTTGGAAAAAAATGGAGGAGGATTACTTGTTGTTGTTACCTTATGGAGAGTTGTTAGAGTTGTTGAAAGTGCTTTTGAGTTAAGTGATGAAGCAATTGAAGCACAAATTGAAGAAATTGTTTGTCAATTTGAAGAATTGAAAGAAGAAAATAAAAGATTGATGGATAGTGTTGTTGAGAAAGATAAACAAATTGAAATACTTCAACAAGAATTGGATCAATACAAAAAATCAACTTACTAGAGAT
>NW_026033873.1:4489-67451 GCF_019186545.1 Solanum stenotomum
TTTTTTTTTTTTTTTTTCCGCAAATTTACCACTAGATAGTGTCTAGTGGCCTTTTATTAAACATAAAAAATATCAATAGGGATAAGTGCAAGCAAGGGGGGCTAGGCCTTACCTTACTAATCCTAATGAAGTGTCTATTACCTAACAAGCATGAAGAAAATAAGAGCTAGAGAGAACTAAGTATTTTCTGATCACCACAGAGTTTGTAATACACTCCATGATGACATTACAAATGAGGATGCTTAAATAATGTAAAAATATGCCAATCAAGAAGAAAGTTGAGTTATCAGCCTCAAACTTTCTATTGCAAACGCATGAATTAAAAAAGATTGATTGCCCATCAAAAGTAACTTGAAGTATTTTTCTCTTGTCTTCTTCTTCAAACCTATCCAACAACAACACTTGATAAATATGTTATTAATTTACTTGTTTTGAGTATAATTTATATTTTAAAAATTTTATAATTTATATTAAAAAATATATTTACTTTCTTCATAGATTGGAAAGTTGCGATGTATTCGGAAGCGGCTCCCCTCCTGTATACATCTTAATCCATCACTTTAGTAGAAAAATTGCACACCTAATGTAATTCAAATTTGATAAAATTTAGTAATTTTCTCAAATGTTGTTTTGCTTTCCTACAACTTGTCATGTCAATTTTCATCTTCTTGAGATGGTAAGGTTTGTTGTTGCCAAAATCTTTTTGGGCCAAGCCCATCAACATTCCAATGTCCAATTCTGACTAAGCAAGCCCAATACGAGATGACATGATTGTAACAAACCCCAATATTCACATCTCTAGCTATCGATGTGGGAATTCTCAACATGAGAACGGGTGTTAATTCACACCTCTTTGCATAAGGTAGCTCTGCCATTGCCACCAACACAAATACATCACACCATCACAATATATCATCCTGATAAAATGCGCACATCGCAGAACCTTAACAATTATGAGACGTTAGGATGGTAAAAAAAAAAAGAATGTATTCATCGATCTTTCTATCGATGTGAGAACTCATCATTAAGTGCAGAGTTATTTAATTTTGTAAATGATGATATAGTTTTAAGAAGTGAATTTTTAGTTACGTATTACGATGCCAAAACCTACCTATGACATCACATTTAATTGTTCTTTTTAATTTTGGCACCAACTTTTCTTACATTAAGCCATAGAAGTATGAAACAACTTGGGCAGCTTCACGATCCTTAACGCATTTCCAACTGAAATAGAAGAAACCAAATCAAGGGTGTGTTTGGCATGGAGAAAAAAAAAATTCCATCTTTGATTCAAATTTTTTGAAAAATACTTTCTCTAAAAAAAATATTAGTCCAATGCACAAAGAAAAGAAAAAACAAAATTCACAAATGACATTCCACATTGATTGTTTGCTCTCCGCCTTCCAGCACAAGCTATCCCACCCCATAGTGCCCCTACGGCCCAACACTTTACCACCCACCCTCCAATCCTCCATCGATCCACACTTAGTGTTTGCCAAAATTAATTATACACTAATATTTTTGGGACAATATTTTTTGTTACGTACCAAAACGCAAACAATATTTTTCTTCAACCAAATACACCCTAAGAAGTAGCTAAAACTAATAACGTGACTCCAAATCAAAGCTTGCATGAAAAATCTAAGCCTTGCATTTCACGTGCCTCTCTCAAACGACTCTTATTATTAAATTGAAAATTTTCGATTATCAAATACACAACAACTAAAAAAAAGAGATTATATTACCAAAAAAAAATAAAAATCATCAATGAACTCTCAAGAAATTCAACCATCAAATTCTACACAAATCCAAAGTGTTGAAATATCAATTCAAAATCTCATAAAAAATTGGCACAAAAAGCAAAGATGGAATTTCTTTATCATGAATCCTTCACAACAACCAACAAAACAACAATGGAGAACAAATTTAACAAAGTTTTTAGAATCCACACCTCTTAGAATTTTCACCATTGTGTTACTCATAATCGATCTTGTTTTCACAAGTCTTGATCTCTCTTCATCTTTGATATCCTGCCCGCAAAATCGGAACGCGATAAATCAAGAAACGGTAGAGGTTTGGTACCATTGGGCAGGTAATATTAGATAGTTTGTACTATATATGAAGTAACATTTTATTGTATCAAAGGGGAAAAAATGAGTTTGAAAGCCTTTATATTTTGATCTTATTAGTTACAAACTATTTAGGGACGAATTATATAGCTGTTTTTTACGATAGAGATATATGTAGCTTTGTTGTTTCCTAACTTGAAAATTGTGCTATTTAAAACATAGTCACAAATCACAATTTACAATTGTATTTAAATTTTAGTTACTTTTCTTCTTTCTTCTTCTTGATTTTCCTTGTTGTTGGCCCTTATAAATACATACAACATTTCTACTAAAGATATTATTTTTTACTTCAAAGCTTTAATTCAATTCCATCTTTCTATTCTTCGAACAGGTATAGGGATCTTGGGATTGCTATTTCTGAAGAGTGTAGGCCTTATTGTAGGTCTAGGGTGCACGTTTTTTCGAAGACCAGGGTACTTGCTAGATGGCATAGTGGTTATGGTGGCATTATTTTTGGAAGCTTATTTGGAAAAAAATGGAGGAGGATTACTTGTTGTTGTTACCTTATGGAGAGTTGTTAGAGTTGTTGAAAGTGNATGGTCTCCGGGTGCCGGTCCCGCCCAAGGTGTAGGCTCGGGGCGTGGCAATATTTGTCGGTTATTCATCGACAAGCAAGGCATACAAAGTGTTCAACAAAAGAACCCTTTGTGTTGAGGAAAGTATGCATGTCAAGTTTGATGAATCAGGAACACTAAATGACCACGGTGAAGACTATGAGTTTGAAGAGTAGACAGGCCAGCAGAGAAATGATCAAACTTCACAAATTGAAAGTGCTATGAGTTTGTTGTTAGCTTATGGAGAGTTGTTAGAGTTGTTGAAAGTGCTTTTGAGTTGAGTGATGAAGCAATTGAAGCACAAATTGAAGAAATTGTTTGTCAATTTGAAGAATTGAAAGAAGAAAATAAAAGATTGATGGATAGTGTTGTTGAGAAAGATAAACAAATTGAAATACTTCAACAAGAATTGGATCAATACAAAAAATCAACTTACTAGAGATACAACTAGAATTTTATCTTGTTTTTAGGTATATACATATATATATATATAATCAATTGATAGAAACTTTAAGTTATCTGAACAAGTAAAAATTCATATTAAAAATTTCCCAAAAAGCAGATTGAACATGAAAAATTAGCTCATATTAAGTATTGGTCCAACATCAATCGATAGTTCTTGATCTTGTGCATATTTTTATTTTAATTTAGGATTCTTGTAATAAAATATATAAATATCGAGCGTGAATAAACTATATGTCAGGTTGGTACCCCAAGTGGCATAAATTGTCAAAACTGTGCAGTTTATTGCCCACTGAATGAATAAAGAGCTGGTCCATATATATTAAGAACCTGTTTGGCCTTTGATTCCATTCCCTTTGTTTGCTTTTTTCCCTGCAATTTTTTTTTTAGCTTTTGGTAGACTTTTAGTGACCAATCAGAGGAAACTTTTCTTATTGGCCAATTAAAACTATATGATAAATTAATAACAAGCTTTTGAAATGTAATTCTTATTTTTAGAGTTTAGGATAAAAAATACTTATATGATTTAAAATATTTCATTTTTTTGAATTTTATACCTGAACTATTTATATGCTAGTTTTCTATTTGAACTATCACTTAGTTTGAATCTCTTTTCTATATATCATCATCGTTCGGGAGCAACTGATAGTTGTGGTTTGTTTTGATAAATAGTTGATGATAGTTTAGATGAAAAACTTGCACATCGGATAGTTCAGATATAAAACTCAAAAAAATCAAAATACTATAGTTGTGTTTTGACCCTTTACTCTTCTTTTTTTATGTGACTCAATGGATCTTTACTTACTTTCATAAAACAAAACTTATACACTGCGGAGGGATGGAGCTAGAAGTTTAAATACGATTCAATTGAACCCAATAGTTTTTGTATAAATGATGCATTTGTGTGAAGAACTTCATTAAATATATATTCATATTAGATTTAAAGCTCAATTATTATTACTTGAAGTCGTTATTCTATAATTTTAAACTCATAAAATTAAAATCCTGACTCACCTTGAACATCACATATTAATCAAAACCACTCACGTTAATTAATTATGTGGATATAATATCCATTGTTTTAACCTAATATATAATCTTAAATATGAACTTTTTATATATAAAAGATTGATTTCTTTTGTAATTATGTGGGAAAAAGGGAGGAAGTTATAAGCAACTTGTAAATTAATATAATTGAACCCTAGTTTGCCTATCATCCATATATTCATTCGAGGTGGGAATAAAAAAATAAAAAAATTAAAACCTTCTTTTATTAAAAAAATTATAACCTTACAATTATAGTAGTCATATTCTTAAAGGGAAAAGGGTGCAACTTGTGCAATTTTTAGTACACTTAATTAGGTCATATACATGCATCTAGTTGTTGAATCGATGTGAGAGTTGAAATAAATTATTATTAAGAGAAAATAGTGGGAAAAGGGTTGAAATTTGTGTAATTTAGAACCCTTATTTGTACAATATAGCTATTCAACCGACGTAAGAGTCAGAAAATTGTGATAACAGTCAGACATTCCAAAAATAAAAATATATAAGGGTACAACTTGGATGATTTGATTTTTAAAATTTTAAATCGTCTAGTCATTGAACTCGGATTTGTAAAAGAATGGTTTGTACTTATAATATAGAATATTCTATTTTTTTTTATTTGAATGAAACAAGAAGATTTAAATGAAGGATATTCTTTTTACCAATAATATAAGCTAGAATTAGTAAGTTTCTATGATAAGCAATTAATATTTTTTTTTTCTTCTTCTTTTCTAATCTCTGTGGGCATATTTATGAGAGTAAGGGTATGTTTGGCCTATTGAGGTTTGGTAATTGAGTATTTAAGGTTCAAAACTTCAAATAAAGTTAGCATATGACTTTCTGGAGTATACTTTTTTCTAAATTATAAACTATAGTGTTTAAATTTATGTATAAAAAAAAATATTAGTGTTCAAATAAGGTAAGCATAGGACTTTTTGAGATAGACGAATAAATAATTTTTCAGAAAAAATAATAATTTTCACACTAGGAAATGTCAATACCTAAAAATAATAATAAAAATACTTGATATGGTCAATACAAATATAATACACTGGACATACTATGTTCTAGGAGAAGTGCATATGAACATGAAAAAGAAAGAACTATTCAATATGAAAAAATAAAAGATAATTAATCTTCTAATTATTTATCAAGGAAGTAATCAAAGTGTCATATATAATTATTAGTAGAATCCTAAAATTTACAAATGATGATTTTTTTAATAATGAAAAATAGTTTAGTGACTTTATATTACTTATATTAAATAGAATATTCTTAAATCACAAAAGTTATACTTTCTCTAATCCACTTTATTTGTCATATTTTATTTTGTACACAATATTAATTAAAGGATTATTTGACTAAATTAGCTTTGTTTATTACTCCTTTTAATTTAATATATACTTCCCTCTTTGTAAAGTAGCAATATGCATGCACACTTATTAACCTACTTGTATATATGCCATCAAAACACTTAATTAATGGGACCAATTCATTTCTCGACCAATAATATCATAACATCGACACTATAATACTCTCTTCGTATTAATTTATGAGACATCTTTCAAATTTCAAATGTTAAATAATTTTTTTAATCACTAGCTTTTTATATGTCTTATAAATATTTAAATCATTAATAAAAAGATAATTACTATAATACTATTTCTACAAATCCTTGTGGAATACAACAAACTTCTCGTGACTTGAGTATATATACGTGCAATTGCTAGTATAGTACTATATAGTATTGCTTCACATGCATTGTACATGATGCTTTGGCACACCACATTGAGCAGCAAGTTGAGCAATATGGATTGAGGCAGGGTCAGGCCTGCACCTGTTCGGATCGACCCGGTGAGGACCCGCCAAATGAAACAACCAATGTAGAAGAGGAAGGGGTCGGTTAATTAGGCAAAGTATGTGTCTGTGGACTGTGGAGAGTAGATTGTATGAATAGATCTTCGTTACAAAATGAATATTATGATCAAAGCTGGATGACAAGAAAATATGACAACTGAATAGGAAGATACAAGCAAATGTAGTAAGAGATCGATAGTATACACCTAAAAGAATAAGAAACTACATGATGATTATTAAACACTATAACTAAAAGTGAGAAGAGGGAAAAAGAAGACTGGCCCCACCTCTCTCCCATACGTATAGTACCACAATATATACTTGAATATCTACTAACTTTCTATCTTAATCTTCGATCTCCAAACTTTTCTATCTTGGTACTAGCTATGATCACCTCCCTTTAGTTCTTTTTCAACCTACTTTTACATCCACTTCTCATACCACCTACCCAACATATCTGCACACTCCATTTTCACATGTTCGAACCATCTCAATCTCATTTCTCTCATTTTGGTTGTCACAAAAGCCATTCACATATTTCCCCCATATAACTTTATTCCTAATCATATCCCTCAAGTATGCCCACACCCCATCTTTCTCCGTATAACTTTATTCCTAATCATATTCCTCATAGTATGCCCACACGACCACTCTTCTAAACGTGGGTATATTCTTGACTAGCTAGTCACCCCTCTTCCCAATACAACAATGTCGATCTAACCACTGCTCTGTAACTTACCTTTAAAACTCTACTACATACTCTTATCACACAAAACATACCACATCGTGATCCATCTCTTCGTTCTCGTTCTCTTGAATTATGAATTCAAAATACTTAAAACTTCCTCTCTTTGAAATAATTCATGCATCATTTTTCATTAATTACGTTATTAACTTACACTCTAGATAAAAATAATAATTCACAACATAATCTAATAACGACAACGTGTCACATAAATTGAAATAGATAAATTATAAATATAATAATTTAGTAGGATAGGATGTAGTACACATTGTATATTAATTTTCTATTAAAAAAAAGGTAAAGACAAAATCACAAAAACAACAAAACCCCATTGGCTGATCCACTCTCTTTCTCACAAGACTTTTCATCAAACTAGTGTAGCACTTTTTCATTTTTTTAATTCCCAACTTGCTCTTCCCTCTTACCCCTTCACCCCACCCACCCACGTCTCTCTCTATTAAGTTCTCAACCTCCAAATCTTAACAATCCAATTCAAAACAATTCTCAAATGTATCCATCATCAACATCTTCTTCATCACAAGGTTCAATGAGCCACACCAGCACCACCGCTGGCGGCGGCGGTGGTCTCACTCGCTACGGTTCAGCTCCGGGATCATTTTTAACTACAGCAGTTGAATCCGTCGTTAACGGTAATCACGAGTTCGCTTCTCATGGATCTCATCACTCAAACCTTGGTCCTTCACGGTTTTTCCCGTCCAATTTAGCATCTAATTCGTTAAATTCTGAATCTACAAGCAAAGCGAAGGAACAATCGAATTTACAGAGGTCAATTGGTTTCAACGACTTAACAATCGGCGGCGGCGGCGGAGGTTTACCGACTACTTCAACCACGCCGTTGGTTCGACATAGTAGCTCACCGGCGAGGTTTCTTAATCAACTTGCTACTGCTGCAGGTGATACTGGTAAGTTTTCAACTTTCCTTTTTTCCTAATTGAAATGTGAAATGACGAATTTGACCTTCCTGTATATGATTCCTTTCTGTTTGCTTTTTTTTTTTTCCCTGCTAAAGTCTTCAGCTTTTGGTAACTTTTTAACCAATCAGAGCAGACTTTGCTAATTGACTAATCACAACCAACTTTGCATAAATTTACAAACTTTGAAATGTGTTTTACATTTTTAAGTATTCCTTTGGTTATATCTTCTAGAAACAAAATTTAAGAAAGAAATATTTTTTTCTTTTTCCATGCTTAAACATGTTAGGACAATTCCATAGTTATTCGAGTATATCACATTACTAAGGATGAAATGAGAAGTTTGAAATTCAAAAAATTCAATTTTGTTGAAATAGACTAAACATATAAGAGTGTCGTACAAGACGGCCTTAGTTTTATACTAGTCAAATTCAGTTAAGATGCTAGTTGTGTAGTAAATGATTAAAATTTGACGATGGATAAATTAGAACCACGAGTTCATGAGTTCAAGTTGTGGAAATAATCTATTACAGAAATGCAAGGTAAAATTACGCGTAATAAACTCTTGTGACCCTGACATAATAGAAGCTTAATTAGTGCATCGAGCTACCTTTGAAAAAAAATTGTAATTAGCTATAGATGAAAAGAGAAAGTAGGTTTCTTGCAGATAGAACCAATTAATGGAGGATTAACTTATATTGATTATCATTGGACTACATTAACTTCTTAATGAATTGTCATGAGATTAGAGTACAAAAGTAAGATTTACTTATGTCACAATTAGACGTTATTAACTGACTAGTTGAGCACTTAAACATAATTAATTACTCAAAAAAGGACACATAAAAGAGTTAGTGGGGAAAGATGCTTAGAGTTATTGAATTTGTCTTATCTAATTACATACAACAAGTTGCTAAAAAGAATTACCAAAAGATTAAAAGAGAGCTATGCATATGTTAAAGATATACTTAGTACTCAAAGAATCTTTAATACCTCCTTACAACTTGCAAATTTTTTTAATTTTTTTTTCTTTCCTTCCATATGATTAGTACTTTAACATTTAAACTTAGAAGTACTTCATTTGTCTCACTTCATGTAGTTACTAAATTGGTGAGTTAAAAAGGAATCCTTTAAATATTTTGAATTATGAATTATTGAAATTATAGTACATATCAAGTAATTTTTAAATATGTAAAAAATTTATTTTTAATTTTTTTAAAATTATGTGTCCATCAAATATTGAATCATCTCACATAAAATGGAACATAAAAAATATATCATATCGACCAAAAGTTTAGCTAGTTCTACTTTTCCTATGGTGAGTGTCATTTTTGTGTCTATTCTTTGTATCTGTCTACGATAATAACAATAACATACTTAACATAATTTTATAACTGAAGTCTCGAAGTCTCGAAAGAACAGAGTGTACATATATTTTATGTCTATTTTGTAGAAATTAAAGGACTGTTTCCCATAGACTCTTGACTTAAATAAAACATTTTAAAAACAGTTCGATTTTTTTTTATCTGTCTACCTTCTACAATTTCCAACAAAACTTTCCAATCTTGACAAAGATGTCAAAACCAGATTTTAGACTTCAGTAGTTCGTGTTTGTAAATTGAATCCATAGTACAATTCAAGGATTATACTCCATCTAGTCCCGATTATCATTCGTTTGGCAAGTTGAAGTTATTTATAAGTATTATTCATTTTAGGAAAAAACAAAGAAATGATTTTGCTAATTCATCCGTTCCAATTTATGTGTCATAATTTGATTTTGTACAAACTTTTGAAAAAAAAGTAAATACTTCTAAAAGTTTTGGTCTTAAACATCCCAAAACATATATGTGACTTTTATAAGACGTGTATACCATAAAAGCTTCAGATTAAAAACATGTCATTATTTCTGAAACATATAAAAAAGAACCTGATAGTTTTGGCCAAAATTATATATTTATCTTGAAAAATTCATTTAACATAAATAAATTCTTGTTTACAACCAACTTAATGATTTAGAATTCGAAAGTTATATACTTCAAATATAGTTAATTAGTATAAAAAGTAGAGGGGAACAATCTTGGGTTAGCTTAGAGTAAATGGAATTAGTTTCCTAAATTAGAAGGTATATAACGTAAGCAGCCGCAAATTATTATTGCTTTTTCTTAAACAAAATAACTTATCCATCAATAGGGCAAATTAGGAGATTAGTGGAGCTAATTGTCAGTATTTCTTAATCCTGTCTCAACTCTTAGTGACATGTAAAGGTGGGTTCCACATTTGGGGAAAGTGAATGCATGTGTGTCTGCTAAGTTTCCAATCGCCCACAACATTTGGCTAATGAAACCACTGGTATTAATTAATTACTCATTAATCATGTTGGATCCTTCTTTAAGATAGAATCTCATTAGCACTAATTAATATTTTTTTAAAAAAGTTTTTGGAGGTAGGATTTGGGGGTTGGTTTGGGGTGGGGGTAGAAGGGAGTTAGATGCAACTTGTGCAATTTGACACTCTTGAGCTTATAAACAATAATATATTCAGTATAATTGTGAGGTTTGAGGACGATAAAGTGTGTGCAAAACTTAAAAAAGTTGTTTTCAATAGACCCTGACACGATACATCTAAGTTTATATATCAAACAAATTTGTTACCTTTTAGTTTTTTTATAACTATTATTATTTAAACCAACTTGCATGTATCTAATTAATTACATATCTAGTTAATTATATAAGAGTATTTGTTACCTCATGTCAACACATACAACAACATACCTAACAATTACAAAGTAAATTTTTACTAGTAGAGTTTAGATAGGCTGAAATGTATGTAGGTCTTATTGGAATAGAAATGTTATAAGAGTCAAATTTTAATTCTTTTTAGTCTAAGGAGTAAGGGGTTTGATCTTAGTGGTAAAAGTATAACGTGTGATGTGTTAAGTGTAGATCATGAAATTTTGCCTCAGATAAAATTTTTGATATTCAAGTGGAGAAGATCAGAAAGATGAATTCATTATCCTTTGAATTGTGAATCATGCATCACTGATCCTTGTTGTTTTCGATTTTAAAAAAATATTTGACCTTTGTATTAATATAATTAATGGTGCCTAGATCCTTAGAAGCAGGGAAGGGAGAAGGAATGATACTACTTGTGTGAATTAATTTGATATGAGGTGGGGAGACAGAAAGGCTATGCTTTTATTGTCAACTATCAAAAACTCTACAACTCGTTTTGGTCGATTTAATTAAGTTGCTTGAACTTTCAAAATTGTTGTTGTATCCGTGTCAGATTCTTTAAAAATGTACTATTTTAAAGATCTGACACATACCCTTCTACATTTTTGAAGAATCCGAGCAATATAGAAATAGATTCTGCTTTCATCTAAAAATGTGGTTTAATCTATGATTTTTTGCCAACAATATATGTTGATTTGGAATAGGACATACAATGTGTGTATGTTTTGACCTCGAAATAAGGCAATTTATTCTCTATTAATTTTTTTTAATAATTATAATCTACTCTAGGTTAGGTTTAGGTCTACTATTAGACCTTTAATCGTTGTATTAGTTTCTTAAATAATGTGTGTATGAACTAAGTCATGTTCATTATGTCACACAAACTTGAATGAGTCAATAAAGTGGTGTTGGGGTTCCTTTATTCATTTTTTCCACTTGTAGAAATTGATACATTAGAGGTTGGTGTGCTTCTTGAGCACGAGTCTATTCCATTAGTTATGTTGTAGTTTTCTCTTCTTCAACCCAAATAAAATAGTAATAAATAAATAAATTAAACAAGTACAACTTGGGACATATTACTCGTTTTGTTTCATTTTATGTAGCTCCATTTTCTTTTAAATTTATTCCAATAATAATAATAATAACAACAAAAACATATAAGTGTAATTCCACAAATAAGGTCTAGGGAGGATAAGATGTACCAGACTTTACCCCTGCCTTTGTGGGATAGTGAAACTTTAGGCTAAAAAAAGTTATTTGAAGTAAGGTCGTAAGAAAAATATTTTTAACGAAATATCAAGATACAAAAATTGTATAACTGTATAGTAATGTAATAGACAAAATTGAAGAACTTTTAGGGGCCAAAAAATGTTTTGTGGTCTTTGTATTTTATACGAGTATTGTACAAGTAGAGATATAAGTTGCCATTTTCGAATTATTAAGTAGCTTTATAGAACAAGTTGTCACTTGGGCCCCAATGAGCAATATAGATATTATTATTTTCTTGTTTCCTTAATCATAATCTTATCAAGAAGCTCCTTATTGGAGGAAGTGAGCATTTTTTTTGGTGGGGTCCAAACTTTCAAATAGCAAGTTGACATTATATAAAATTCTACTAAAGTACCAACTAGCCAATAAAATAATGAATTAAAGAAAAGGGAAGGGGTTTTGTCCCTTTATTTAATTGATGGTGATTGTGCCTACGATTCTTTGAATCCATTTTTACTTATTTTGAGGTCAAGATGCATTCACCAAACAGCTCCTAAAATTCCATGACTGGTGAGTTATCACGTGCATGGGTATTTACTTGACCCGTTATTCCCACTTGCTCTATCCATTATTATCATCATATATATATATAATTTATATCTTAGCCGCCACCTAAAACCAGCCCAATGTTTTTGAGTGCTTTACTAGTTTTACAATAATTGATGTTTTTTTTTTTTTGAGAAAGGTAACTTGAATAATTGATGTTTTTTTACCAGACTCCTTTTTCTCCCCTTCTAAGATATTTTCTGAAACTTTTATGGTCAACTGTTTAGCAGATGATCCTATTTTTATTTGTTCTTGTAATTTATGAACCTTCTAGATAGTAAATTGAAAATCTTATAAGAAATGACTTGATTATGATCTTAAATTTTGTAGACATTAAACAAACTTAAATGTTTTGTTAGTTTCAAAGGTTATATTTTCACAACTTCTGAAAATAGTGATAAAATTTAAATGATGACTTATATAAAAAAATTAATTAAATCTAAGACTTTTACTTTTACTGTTCATATTCTGTTCTGTCTAGTGGTCAAATGAAGGGGTTTAAGCACCATAAGGTCCTAGGTTCAGTTCCTAACAAAGATAAAACACTATGTAATTTTTTCCCCATATATCCCATGAAATGGAGCTTTAGTAGATCAGTTGTTTTGAGCCGAGGGTCTACCGGAAACAACCTCTCTACCTAACAAGGTAGGGTAAGGTCTGTGTATATCTTGTTGTCGTTGGTTTTATCTTTTGTTTGAGTAGTAATATTCTAAGTTGCTCGGACTCTCCAAAAATGATGCGCACCCGTGTGGGATCCTTCAAAAATACACTATTTTTGGAGGATCCGACATGCACCCGTCCACATTTTGAAAGAGTCCGAGCAACATAGGTAATATTCATACCTAGTCAAACAAAGACTTCTATTTAGTTATCGAATGAAAGTCGAACAATTTGATGTGGAAAAGAGAATCTCTTTATGTTATGTCTGTAATATCCTTTAATTTTGTCAAAGAAGATCTTAATATATAGAGCCAAGTGAAACCAAATACTTTTCCATGGAGACTACAAGGGTCACACTAGAACTATCAGCTTTTGTGGTGACATTTTTGAGTCACACCCACGAAAAGATTCATATCTAATATATTGTAAAGATTTTAATTTGGTAAAAAAGACCTTGTTACCATAACTCGTAATATAATTCTAGTTTGACTTGACGTTAGGATTTTCAGTTTCAATGGGGAGAGGAAGCTATAACTCAAAAGGCGGTGGAGATAGTGGCCGGGGAATAACAAGGCTGAACTCTCAGCTCAGCTTCACTAGGCAAGAAGCTCTCTCTCAAATAGCAGAGGAAAATGAGGATATTGAAGGGACCAGTATAGCCAATGGCCACAGAAAGTCAACACATTCTTATGCCAGTGCAAGTAGTTTCGCAATGGGTTCTTGGGAAGATAACAACTCTATAATGTTCTCTGTCACACCTAGCAAACGAGCCAAGCAGATTAGCAATGACATGGTCAATGGGCTTGATGATGGGGAAACTCAGGTAATATAACTGAAACTTTGTGAAAGTATGTTTCTCTGGAGAAATTGTATTTTTAGTTGCAAGTGTTCAAGGGTCATGTTTTCTTTATCCTGAATTCTGGAGTTGTGCATGTGATATGCCTAACTTTAACAACATTTATGTGAAAAAATGAGATGTCATTTTAATGATGTTAGCCTTCTAGATGAAAAAATGTCTTGTGCTTTGATTTGGTGACCTTTCAAAAAGCTGACGATTTGTTTTTTCTCTTGCATTCTTTTATTCCTAATTCCCTACCTTTCTTCTTTCTTCCAGCTAATATGAACTTGACAGTCACTATCAGAAAACACATAAACCTTCACTGTTTGACGTCTGCGTTTTCAACATGTCAACGGCGATAGATATACTTCCTCTGCATTTTTCCCCTTAACAACCTTACTACTACATTCTGAATGTGTTTGTTTTCTTTCTGCAGAAGAATGTAAAATAAAACAGACAAAATAATCCATGTTGGCATACTCAATCATGTTTCTCGTGTGCAACTCTCGCAAATATTGATGAAAACTGCATTTTTGTTTCTTGTGAGAGGATGAACTGATGTTTTACATTTTTGAATCATTTTCAGTTTCAGTTTGGCTTGTCTCAGACAGCACTAGAAATGGCATCTATGGATAGATTGCTCCACATCCCCGAGGATTCTGTTCCTTGCAAAATTCGTGCCAAGCGTGGTTGTGCTACTCATCCTCGCAGCATTGCAGAAAGGGTGATCTTCATATTTCTTAAGTCATTCCTTTACTCTTGGCCCTTATAATGAACAAAGAAATAAAAATCCAATTGAACTTTATCAAGTTATTTTTCCCTTGCTCCATTTCAATTTATATGGCTTTGATTGAGAATGAAGTTCAAGATACTATCTGAAGCTGATGCAACTTGTCCAGCCACTGATTTTAAATGGCAATTTTTCCATTATGTAACACTAGATGTAGTTATCAACATGTAGTAGTTGCGGCATTTGAAATACTTTTCCTCAAAATTTGGATCATCATAGCTATGTTTTGTTTTTTCTAATACGTGATAATGAACATTCTTTTCTTTTCTTTTCTTTTCTTTTCTTATGCAGGAAAGAAGAACCAGAATTAGTGGGAAACTAAAGAAGTTACAAGATCTTGTTCCAAACATGGACAAGGTATAGTTTGCTCATTTCACATTAACTTTTGTGTGAGAGAAGAGTATCACGAGAAATGTCTTTATGGTGTTGGAGGGGGATGAGTGTCATTAAGTTTTAAGCCGAAATTGCAGTATAGCTCTGCAATTATAAATTATAGCTATCTATGAAGTGCTTCATATACTATAACTCTGTAATCATGTTTGCTTGGAACAAAGAAAATTAGCTATTGGAAGTGGCGTGCTATTCAATTGGATAATTGTTACTTGGCGTGCTAAAATGCTGTTATTCATCAATTTATTGAATATGTATAGATTTTGTGTAAACAAAAAACTAGTCTTTCAGTAATCTTGATTGTATGCTTTCTTTTCGTATGTTCCACTTCACAATATTTTCTCAATTTGCACTTATTGGAACATGGTTGAGCTGCAAATTTTATCGCAGCAAACGAGCTACACTCCAATATTAACAATATTTCCTTGTTTGTTTTTGCAGCAAACGAGCTATGCTGACATGCTGGATCTAGCAGTGCAGCACATTCGAACCCTTCAAGATCAGGTTCAGGTGGGTGAATAAATTGATCAACCTTACTGCTTTGCAGCTTTACGTAATCTATCATGTTGCATGCACCTAGGTACAAAATTAAAATACTTATACTCTATGTTGCTCAGACTCTTCAATGATACTGTTGGGCGTGTTAGATTAGATCCTCCAAAAGCTATGCATTTTTGGAGGATCAGACACTAGTACAACAATTTTGTCCCGAGCAACACATCTTATATTCTCAATTGATGTTTACACCAAACCGAACAATATAACCTTGATGTTTTTGGGATAGATGGTGTCTAATATATTTTGCAAAAAAAATGATAAATCTTCTAGCCCCACCTTTATAGCTGTGATTGAAGTAGTAGAAACATATTTTTCACATTTTCTTTTTCTTATGCAGAATCTGAATACAGAACTTGAAAACTGCAAATGTGGATGTAAGAAATCAAGTCAATAACAAAATGGAAGGAAGCACTTTAGCTGAAGATTGACTTAAAAGGATTTTTGTCACCATTATTTTGCCTCTTAGAAACTCAAATTTGTACATAAGGAAGTAAATTTCATACTAGTTTTTTAAAGCTAAAAAGTAAACTCTCTTTTGTTTTTTTTTTCCTTTTCCAGTTAGAAGACTACGTATATGATTGTTTTGGATTATTTCTAGTTTTTTTTTCCATCTAACATTTACATTTTTAATTTAGTTTTGAGTTTATTTTGGTTGAAGATCATAAAGCTAATTGATGATGTTGTACAACAACTTTCTCTATTTCATTTTTATGTAACGTGAGTGGATAAGACATTTTCTTGCTTTCTGTTATGTTCTTCTTGGGAAATGACCATTTCCAATTTGAAAAGAAGAAAAGTAAATCTACTCTACAAGGATTTCATGTGTTTTATTTATCGAACTGATCATTTTCTGTGAAAAAAAGTCATTTAATTAATGTAACGTTTGTATTGAGCCACAGAATCGATATTTCCCTTCTTACCCATGTATATCATGAATATATGTGATTCAACAATGCGGTGCTTTAGGATATTTTGATATTTTGTTTATGAACGATGATTTGCTCATTCGGTAAGATTGCATAAGAATTGGGGGATTTTTTTTTATATCAATGTGATTTCGTATCGTATATCCAAACAAAATTTCAACTTCACATCAATATGATTTCATATCGCATATCCAAATGGGGCCCTAAATTTGTAATTTTTTTTTATTGTACTTGTTCTATTAATCAAATCTTTCATTGTGAAAGATAAGTAAAATGAATTGAGCTTGAATAGTTAAGTTGAATAAAAGTTCATTGTTGAACTATTGAAAAAATAGGTGAATAAGGTCATTTGAGAAGTCAGTAATTTTTTGTTATTTCACTCAAAAAGTCATTCAAGTTCAAAAATAATACATCTGTCCACTTTTGAATGACGTGATATCTGATTTTTAAGCCAAAAATAAAATATAATAGAAAACATTAAGCCCAATCATGTTCGACCCAATACCCCAACCATAAAATCCCTTTATATGTTAAGCAAATCTCAAAGAAAGTATATAGTTTAAGTATGAAACTAAACATTCAGATATAATTTTGTGGGATTTTATGAGTGCATTTCCTTAAAAAATAAGACAAATAATATAGTTGTGAGCCACTTTACAGATACCACCAAAAGCAACTTGCTACTACCATTCATCTCTTGTTAGATATATGAATTATTANTATATGTGATTCAATAATGCGGCGCTTTAGGATATTTCGAGATTTTATTTATGAATGATGATTTGCTCATTCGGTAAGATTGCATAGGAAATTGACTCTTTCTTTTCGTTGTTATTGCTTTCATTAGTCGTTGTCTCATAACAGACTCTCTAACTAACATTAAAGAAATAGGAAACTTTCTTCACTGAGGCTGTCTCTTTGCCATGACAAGTTAGAGTTGCAAAATAAACTCAACTACAATTTTTTTTTTCTTGTTGAATATAAGTACACCTCACAAATTTACAAATATATGTGTTTTTGACCATCAACTCTAAACGTATTGTTCCCTTAGTCTTAGCAACGGCATCTTCACATTCTTTACTAGATTTACATGTGTCTTAAAACTATTTAAATATCTTTTTATATTCTAATTTAATCAGACATCGGCCAGGCCCACGGAGAAGAATTGGGGTCAAAAAGAAAAGTGTATGTATTGGAAAGTTGATGGAGTGTTTTCACCTTTTCCCTTAGTGCTCTGTGCTTTCTCCTATTCTCTGCAGAACTCATAAAGGAAGATTATGTGTATTTGAATTTTTTTTAATCACAAACATCTTTATTTTATAAAAGGAACATAAATATATGTTTGATTCATCAATGCAGCGCTTTAGGATGTTCCGATATCTTGTATATGAATGATGGTTTGCTCATTTGGTCAAATTTATACGAATTGAAGAAATTTGATGGTTTTCACAACTGATGGATTTTTCCTGTTTTATGAGGGAAAACAAAATACAATTTAAGAAGTCAACATTGCATGTCCAATCAAAACGTCAACTTCATATCAATATGACTTCATACCATAAAATCATATCGCCTATCCAAACGAGCACAGATAAAAATTTGTAAACTTTTATCTGTAAAATCGATTTTCCCTTCTTCCCCATGTATGGCATGAACTCTCTACTGGTATAACTAACAAATATAAAACTATATGTATTTAGATGAATATATTTAGAATTCGATACTCTAGGATGTGAAAGCAGAATGTGCTGATTTATTGGACAAAGGTCTGAATATATTTTACTGCGAAATTTGAGGGTTTTTTCCATGTTCCTCTCCTATTTGGGCTATACCGATGTGTGATTCGACTAAAATGCTTGTCAATCCTTTTTTCTGATCTGTACTCTTCGGTCCACCCTCCATCATTATTAATTGTCACACATTCGATATGAGTTTCTTTTTGTTTTAAAAAAATGACTACATCCGCGTGGGTCTTTTTTTAATATTATATCATGGAATAATTAGACATTATTCTTAAAGACAAGGGATAAAGTTGATGTTGATTTTACTAAAGCAATCAATAGGAATGAAGCACTATCATTAATTAATAAAGCACTAATTGTTGTTTACCTACCAGTAATTAATAGATTAATAATGCACTAATTCAGAACTCATACAATACACCTTCCAGTCTGTTTGAGCCATTGCCAACTCTAATTATTGTTTGATCTCCTCACCCATCTCTCTGTACTAGACAACACCGTGTGCCATATAGGATTCTGAGCTACTAAGGAACAACAGGAGATTAAATAAGTTAAGATTGAGGTGAGTTTCATTGATTCATAATTTATTTTCATACTTCATGGAATTCTGTATCCTCTGAATATATATACCCCCTCTTCCTAATTTAATTAAAAGAAAACTATGAATTAGCTGGGTATGAAAATTCGCATATAACTTGGTTTCCTGCGACTTTTTCTACCAAAAAATTTCCGATGGAAATATCTTCGTAGGTAATTATTACACGCGAATATAAAAATCCCCAAGTAAATTACTTGGGGATTTGAATTTCGCAAGTAAATTACATGCGAATTTTCTTGCAAATAAATACTAAAAATATCCGAGAAATTTTTAGTAAAAATTCGTGAAAAAGGGAATTTTCTTACAATTTTTTTTTTTGCAAAAATTCCTAGGAAATAATTTATGAATAATCATTTTAATTCTTTTTTATTTATTTAGTTTTTAATTTCTGGATATACCAATTTTTTTTAATAGTTTTGTCTCTGATTATTATCTTCTTATGTAATTCTTGTTATTTTATTTTACAACCCCCCACCCCTACACATATGTTTACACCCTTATATGCTCAACACAATTAATTGCACAACCACTCAGAAACCAAAGAAGCCACTGCCCAAACATTCATTTAGCTTTAACTTTCGTTCTACCAAATATAAATGTTAAATTGTTAATGTACTCATTCGATGTGGTACAAAGATAGCAAGGGAATTATTCCAAATTTTTTTAGTACTAATAAAAATATGACACAACTTTAAATATACTTTATGTATTTTATCCACGTTCTTTAATCAAAAAGAGATTATTCTTTTAGAATATATATATATATATATATATATATTTTGTAATAACAACATACCCAGTAAAATCTTACTTAGCGGGGTCTGAAGAGGATAGTGTGTACGCACACCTTAACACTAGCTCGTAGAGGTAGATATATTGTTTTCGAAAGACCTCAGCTCAAGTGCATCAAACCCAAATAAAAGAAGAATAAATCAATGAAAACAAATAACTATTAATAAGAAAAGTAGTGTAAAGTCTATAAGAAAGAACCTCTTAAAGAAATTGACACAAATTACTTAATAAGATGAATATAATTTAGGTATTTGAAAAAGTATCTATTTTTCAAAACTTTAAATAACATGATGTTATTCCAAATTTTTATAAACATTTTGGCCTCATATATAATAGAAATTTCTGTACAAATAAAACTATAAAATGATAATTTAAATAATTTATAAGTTTAAATAACATGATGTTATTCCAACTCGAATTATTGTTTGATCTCCTCACCCATCTTTATGTACCAGACAACACCAGCTCGTACCACATATAAGATTTGGATCTACCATCAATCAGTTAACAATAGACCGATCTATCGCTGAGCTACTGAGGAATAACAAAAGATTGATAAGTTAAGATTGAGGTACGTTCCATTCATTCATTATTTATTTTCATACTTCATGAATCTATATACTTTCTCTTCCCAATTTAAGTGTCTTAGTTTGATTAGACACGAAGTATAAGAAATAAAGACTTGATTCTTGTGATATTAAATTAAAGATGTATGTAGTCCTTTAAATCTTATGATCATAAACTTGTCCTGTGGAATGTTAGAATTGAAAATTTACTAAATATAGAAAGCGACACTCATTCTTGTTGGAAACACTTACACAAGTTCATCCAGCTTTTTTTGAAGTTGAAATTCACCAAGTCATAAATATGAAGCTAACAATAAAAAATGCCATTCCACCAAGTCTCCTATAGTCAAGTAAACGAAAGAAGGAATGAAAAAGGAGAAACAAATCATACAAGACACTAGCTAGTAGCCTAGCACAGTAGACTCATACTGGTATATACATTTTTGAGCTTTTGAGGTTGAGTTAGACTCATGTGTCATATTTTTATAAGGTATCATAACTAGATTCATACTCGTTTGGACTCATGGTCCATGCTCCAGTTGGGTATGTACATGAACGAGGTTGTCAAAGTTCACATTGATTGAAAAACAGACCGATAATTTACTTATATATATATGGACTTAAATAATCCTTCTCTAGTGAGCTACTTTAGAGATTGAGTTTGGCTCAATGCCATATCTTTAGAATTATTTAAATAGTTTTTCCATATTCTAATCTAATTATTACTTGACAAGTCAGTTGGAATTCTTCAATTCCATGCACAATGGTCAACACTTTAATCAATGTCACAATCAAATATAAATGTAGGGAGGGCGTGGGATCCCATGCGCCTTACAAGTCCATCTTACATTTCTGACCCAATAATTTTTTTGAGGTTAAGGCGTGGGGGTCCTGCACGCGCCTTTGCCCCTTTGGTCTCTTCCATTTTTTTTTTGCCCTTTTAGAATTTTGGCAAAAAAATAATAATTGTCCTTTAGGCAATGGACTCCGATTGTAGACAACTTTTTGTTGTGTAGAATTTGCTCAAAACATACAACTTTTTGTTTTATATAATCCGGTCAAATACATACAATTTGCATTCAATTTATTTGAGTTAGAAGCTTGGAAGTCACTTAACTTTGGGTAATTAGCCATCATTGTCGCTCAACTTAGCGAAGTAATTAGCTCCCATGATTGTTTTAGCTAGAAATACAATTTTTGGTACATATATAATGACGTGATGACTATAAATTTTTAGAATAAAACATTTTTAAAAATTAAAATCAATACTTAAATTTATTTAGGACCCAATCCATCAAAACTCAACCTAATTCTTGCCACGACCAGTTTAATGAGTTGACTATATAAAAAATTTCTTTAAACAAACTTTATTTCTCCTTTTTCCACTTGTGATTTCTCCATCACATGATATATCTTCCCTTTCTCTTTCAAATATGTAAATTTTTCATTTTTTTATTGTTCTTGTTCTATCAGTCAAACAATTCATTGCGAAAGATTATCAAAATGGATCGAGTTCTATATATTACATGGATAGATAGGTTGAGCAAAAAGTTTATTGTTTAAACGGTTGTTGCACAACTGAAAAATTAGGTGAATAAGATCATTTTTGTATTTGAGAAGTCACTAGTTTTTTTTTTTTTTTTTGTTATTTCATTCATAAGGTCATTCAAGTTTAAAAGTAATACATCTGGCCACTTTTAATGACATAATATTTGTAAGTCATCTTCTTCTTGAATTATTTTTTTCCCTATATATAGAGAGTTGATTTTTCAAATGGTTCACTCAACTAATAGTTATTGTCTCAAAAAATCTCTTTTCTTTATTGAAGAAAATTGGAATCAAGAAGAAAGGTAGTTTTCTGAGATAATAACTATTAGTTGAGTGACCATATGAAAAGAGTAATTATGCGTTGTTTGCAAGATGAAATGGTACATAAGATGTATAATCTTTCACAAATATTAACATAGCTTCAAACACTAGATATTGAAAGACATGAATAAAAATGTTGCTCAAAATTCTACCTCGTCTCCTTTTCAACACCTCCACTCGCCTTAGTTTCACACCTACAAACCGGTGCATCTGTAGGTCGACACAAGACATGTCACACCATCTCCAGCGTACGTCTCTTATTTCATTCTCAATGCTACTTGCACTTCTAGTGAATATATATGGATCATTTTTAATTAATTTAATAATATATGATTGCATATCTATCTTAGAAGTTTGTCAAATTTATGTGGCCTAACCTTGCAAAAGTCACCATCAGGCAAGATTTCAATCAACTTTGCCCCTGCTGAGAAGAATCCTCGTCCGAGAGGACTATAGGGGACAATCCCTATGCTAAGGTCAAAGAAATCAAAAACTGCTACTCTTGAACTCAAATCTAAAATAAAAAATGTAGAAAGGAAAATACATCTTATTATTTAGATACAAAAATTCCATACTTTCTTTTAACAGACACAGTGTCCCAGCTAGCTTGCACGAACCTCAACCATTCCAAGGGGTACCTGCAATCTCCCACTGGCTACCTGCACAGGTACCCGCAACTCTATCTACCAAAACTTAGATAGCTAGGAAGACATCACCTAATTTATGCATTAACTACCATTTGAACCTGAAACCTCATGGTTCTCGACCCCTATCATCCACAACTAGCCAAATACATATCACTTGTCAAACCCCTACTCAGCTTTCCAGGAGGACAATGGTGGCGCGCGTCTCTGAATTTCTCCAACAAAATAAGTGTCACACCCCGAGCCTACACCCTGGGCGGGACCGGCACTCAAAGACCATTGCTAGCCCCAAGCGAACCGTTGGCCTGGCTTTCTTAACTCAGCGGAAACTTAACTCAACAACCCAACTCAATGAAATGAAAGGTTATAAAACAACCAACTGATGCATAACTTGCCAAAAGGCAACTCGAGTCTCAAAATAGAATATTTACATATATACACAAATTAGAGACTCAATACTAACTGACTGACTGTCTATGAAGCCTCTACAATACTGAGATGGATGTTGGGACAGACCCCGCAACATCTTAATAAAACAAAACTAAGAGAAAAAAACAACTGAGTCCTCCGGAAAGCAAGGAGGCTCACCACTGACTCTGGAGTGCTCAGCTGGATCAACGGCGTGCAGGATGCTGATCCGGGGTACTTGTGTCTGCATCGTCATAAGATGCAGGCCAACTGGCATCAGTACATTGAATGTACGAGTATGCGAGCTGAAAAGCTAAATCACAACTTAAGCTTGAAAGGAGTACAAGAGAACACTTACCTTGGCTCTGTTCAACTCTTGAATAACTGAACTCAATATATAAAGCAATGAGACACATGCAATATATACAGCTTGTAAAACTCTTAAACATGACGTAAAAATCATATTTATAATATCATGAAAATACCATGCTTCCTCTCAAGGTCTACTTGTGCAATGTATGAATGAAGTCCCATACCCCCATCTATACTAAGCAGAACGCTCGAGGAACCATGCAATTTCTACTGTGAGAGTTCTTTAACCGACAAACCACCACTATGAATCTGAGTGGTGATACAGCGTTTTACCTCACGTTGCCCGAGGACCATCCTATACCTTGCCATGATATAGGAAGCTAACTTTACTAAGTGGATCCACTAGCTTAACTTTACGGGTTCATCTAAAAAGTATGACCCGTTGACTCCCATGTTGGCTAAATGGTTCTTATAGAGTTGAGTTTAATATGAACTCGTATCCCCAATTTGGTGCTCAAGACTACTCCAAAAAATACTTTAGCTCATAAGTGTTTTAAACACATCTTTCTTTAGTTGAGATAATTACTCAAAACTCTAGCCCAAAGGCTCACTTGGAAACGATGTTCCTTTTTCTTGAAAGCTAGCACAAAGGCTCTTTTGGAATCATAGTTCCTTTCTTACTCAAATGTAAAAACATTTAGAAACTTCTTTGGGAATAGTTATTTCACTAATAGCTTTTGAGAAATGAACTCAAATTTAAACTCTTGACTCAACTTGAAACTTGAGACCTCTTACTTAGCTTGAAACTCTAAGCTCCTTGCTTGACTTGAAACTTGAGTCTTAAAATGAAGTTAAAACGTTCAATAAAGACTCTTGAACAACCTTGAAGACTTGCTTGACTTACTTCTTAACTCTTGAACTTAACTCTTAACTTAACTTGACTTCCAACTTCACTTGACTTGGAAGCTAACTCTCCTTGAATTGGATTATGGATTCAAGGTATATAATCACATGTTATGGATGAGTTCTTGATATTTAAACTCAACTTGAAGTGTTGGAAACAACTAGGAAACATAGGTACAATACTTAGGAACATACACAAGGAAGTGTGAAAAGAATGGGGGAACTTGGCGTCCTTGGCGCTCTGCAAGGCGCGGAGCGCCAGCCCCAAAACTTCAGAGGGGGCCTGCTGGCATTCTGAGAGGCGTGCCGCCCCAAGGGGGAAACTTCAGAATCCCTTTTGGGGCGCGCTGGCAGGCGCGACATGCCAACCCCTTGCCCAGAAAACTCGACTTTCTCCCCTTGTTTTGCCAACTCTAAACCACCCTTACTTCAAGGGTTTCAACCCCAAACACTAAGGGTCATAAGATCCCTCAACATACCATAGATTCAGCTCAAAACACAACCAAAAACATGCCCAAAACAACAAGGGACTTCAACAACAATACCAAAATCCTTCTTTGACAATAAAACGAGTTTGGAGGGTGGGGGAAAGAACCAACCCAACCCTATGGACTCACATACCTCAATAGGGATCACCCCCGACGATTTCCACGACGGAAACTTGCTTGATCTCCTCTTTCTCTTCTTCTTCTCCTCTTCTTCTCTTCTCAAGAACCCTAACTCTTACTCTTTTAAAATGGAACAAAAATGATCCACAATCAGCCTAACACAACAATATAACCTCAAAAGAAATGATTTGTGAAAAGACCAAAATGCCCTTAAATTTCCGGACGGATCCCCTGCCAACTGCCCAACTTTCAAAGGGGATAACTCGCTCATCCGAACTCGGAATCGAGCAAACTCGGTGGCGTTGGAAAGACCATTCCACGAGCTTTGCAACCATAACTGGAACTACACCTAACACATCCTGATATAGACGTTATGACTGCTCAAAGTTGGCCAAAACTCACCCTTTTTCCATACTTGGCCAAATTTCCAGATTTTTAAATCTTCCAAAAAAAAAATGGCTATTTCCAATTCTAAGCTTCTTCATAATTATTTCAAATCGCCGGATGTTACAATAAGATTTACCAGTGTGAATTATAAGACTCTAAATAAGTAGAACTGATTTATTTGCAGTAAGAACGATAATGTGATTAATAAAGGACAATGTGAAAGTTCACGTAGCCAATTAATTAGTTCTCTGTTGCCAACTGTCCTCTCCTTCCACACACTTTGATTAATCATTGGGAATAGATACTAACCTTCCAATAAAGTAGTTGTCTCTCTGCATATATCATAAGCCATGTTATTTCATTAAATAATGCAACCATTGACTTTGAAAGCCAATAGGAATGCATATTAACCTGACAATGTATTAGCTATCTAAAAATTAACATGATAATTAAACACAATAATTATTCATAATACAACCATTGACTTTTTGGTAGGATGTAGATCCAGTCCTTTGGTTAACCATAATTATTCATCCACTAATCTTGTTAAGAGTATGACACAAACAACATTTCCTCATTGTTCTAAGTTAATTATGCTCATATTAATCTTTTCTTGTTAGCTTAATCCTACTCCAATCTTTATCAGGTATTTTTCAATAAACATTTTTCTAGATCTCCCTTTGAATTTTTATCCCTTTTTAAGTGGAATCTGCTTTATATATAAGTTACTAGTTTTTAGGAACGTGTGTTGCACGTTATCCCCCAATTAATATAAAATTTCTACATTTTAAAAAAGTTTTAACTTATGAAATAGAAAATATTAACATCAAAATATTGCAGATTTTACTATTTGAATCAATTCATTAAAAACACAATTAGTGGGACGATATAATAGCCTCTGGCCCTCTGATAGTATGCAAGAGAATTCTTGCTCTAATTTTAATAAATGCATGTAACAATATTTTAAAAATTTACAAAAGAAAAATATGAAGAAAGATATCTTTTTACAAAACCCCAAATAGGATTGTTTGTTTAGATTTAAAATGCTATATCAGATTAAGTGAAATATAAAATTAATTGCACTACCTAATAAAATATTCCTTTTTTCTCAGCCAAGCAAGCATTTTATGTAAATATGATATTTGAATGTTAAAGAAAAAGATACATTTTCATTTCACAAAAAATAAAATACCTCTCAATTCTATAATCCAAATGAATTAAAAAATAAATGGTTAATTATGAAGTAGTACAAAGTATTATGCATACAAATACATAGATAATTTAAATTCAACAATTTCTCCATGTATCATTTTGATGCCTCAACAACCACAAAGTCATAACTTGTGCCTGTTGTTATGTTAAAATAAATATATGAGCACAGTTGTGCCTAAATAAAGCTGATACACAATAAAGAAACAATAATTTTGAAATAAATGCATGGAAATAAAGAAAAATAACTACATTACCAAGTCTCTAGCATTCAATGAAAACTAAAACAAATACAAGTTTGCAATTTGTCAATTAAATAGGGATTAGATGGGAGAAACAACCACACAAGAATGTGTATTGAAATAGTTAGTTGCAATATGTGTACCGTCAAATGATAATATGACGATTAAAGTTAATTTCTAGCTTGCAATTATTTGGTAATTGATAATAAATATCATGGAAAAGGCACAGTAGAGGATATCACTAAAAACAATTAGCAATAACTCGGCAAAACAAATTCACACCAAAAACTAAGAGCCTGCGTTTCATATGAAAAGAGACGAAAAGGAAAAGTTGATGAAGAGTTTCTTGGTAACTGTTCTCCTTTAACATTATTATTATTATGAGATTGTGTAATAGACTTTTCATTTTCTCCAAATTTCAGATTATTTGAACTCAGACTTATTACTAATATATAATAATTATATAAATATAAATATGATGATTAGTATAATATGGTAGGATTATTATTTAATATTATATTTGTCACGACCCGATTTCTCAAGTCGTGATGACACCTACTATAACCCACCAGTAGGTAAGCCAACCCGTAACCCGGAACAACAAGTAATGGGCCTGAGGGTAGAAACTAAACAAGAGAAGACAAATAACAATATAAACAGGCGGAAGCAAACCAAAAACATATATACAAATAAAGATCCCTCCCAGAACCTGGAAGTCACTAGTACAGAGCTACTAACAAAATGAGTACAAGTCCCAAAAGTGGACAACAGAGACTGGACTGTCTCGAAAGGTAAAAGACAAGTCTATATATACAGATGGAGACTGAAATAGTACAAAACGTCGTGTGCTCACTCCCGTCTCCGGATCAGNAATATTACTAAATTAAAGCTTTTTAGTAAATAATTATAATTGAAAGAACATAGGAAAAATGTTTTTAAGTAATTAATACAAATTGTCATAGAGTTACTTGTATTTTGAGATCAAAATGACCAGATATCATTGAAACACTGCAAAATACATTCAAAGTTTAAATGTGGGGAGAAAGTGACATTTATTTAGTAGTATTTTTACTTCACTCAATTTTGTAAGCAAATGTAACCAACAAAATTTTAAAAAAATATCAATACAAAAAATGTCACCAATAGCCTTTCCTCTTGAGGTTATGAACATAAATAATGGACAACATTTAAGTACAAATTTTCTCTCAAATATTCATACTTGAAATATAGTATGTGCATGACACTAACAAGGATTACCATAAATATTTCAATATTTTATCTTTATACACAATCTATCTTTTACAAAATACTATTACTTAATTAATACTTGAGTCAGACTATCATAGAGAAGTAATTGTACAACAACAGAAAAAGGTACTTTGTTGTTATAATGAATGATGGTTAAATAGAGGTTTGAGTGTAGGTCAAATATTTAGCTTGACCAATATATATATATACATATATTTCAATGGCATAATTTAATTATAATATATGAACAACATCACCTTTGGTGAATTTTCTTTTTCATTTCTTAAAGTTTCTACCTTATCTTTGTAGAATTGTAGTCTTCTCCTTGTTTCTGCCACATACATATTGTTTTATTTAGAAATATATTTTGACTGGTTTAGAGTCGCCACTTAATTTTTAAAGAAAAATCAAGAAAACTATTATTTTCAAAAGACTAAAACAGAAATCTAGTGAAAACTTGAAAAGGGTTCGAGGGTCCATATTAGTGTTCTAGGAAGGGTTTTAAAGCACCTAGAACACCCGCTAATGCGGTTATCCGACGATTACTTAATTGGCTAAATTAACTGTAACTTAGTTTGAATTGTGAAATTGAACTATTTTGTAGTTAGAACTATATAAAAAAAATAATTTGAAATATCATCTAAGCAAAATATTTTGTAAAACTTATTTATTTGTTAAGTCAAGTGAAGAATGAATAGTTTAGTTTAAGCGATTAATTCAGAATGGGTATCCTTTGGGGCATTGATTAGGGAACCTTAAAATTAAATAAGCATATAAAAACAGGTTATAGCAAATAAATAGATAAGGAAAGAAGATTTGGGCCCAAGTCTGGATTTTCTGTCCGTCTGGGCCAGTATTTGGGCCCATTTTCATGTTGGGCCTTAGGCCCAATTTTCACCTGTCCTAAGAACTAACAAGTAATAATAAGTAAAATGGCGAGGGCTTAGGCCCAATAATAACAAAATACAATTACGAATAAATAAAGGTAGGCTTTGGCCCAATCTTTCTCAACTTCCGATTTGCTCCGCTTTTCTTTCAATTTTGAGACCTGTTCGTCGATTTTGATATCTAGCTGACTCGGATAAGAGGGGATATGGGCCTCCGTGGCCCAAAGGAAAATGCGAGGATAGAGTCCATGAGGACCCGGACAAGTTTCACATGCAAACACGAAAGTGAGAATCAATAAGTAAGAGTTATGAATAATATAGGAGAATTTATTATATTCTGATATTTACTACACTACCATATACTAATATTTATTACACTACTATATTCTAAAATTTATCATACTACCATATTCTAAAATCTATATACTACCGTATTTTATTATTTACATACTACCATACTTTAATATTTATATACTACTATATTCTAAACAATTATATACTACCGTAATCTAACATTTTATATACTACCATATTTTAAATCTATAGACTGCCGTGTCCTAATGCTTATACTACCATATTTTAATACTTATTATACTATCATATTCTAAATTTATTTACTACCGTATTTTAATATTTACATACTACCAAACTCAAAATAAAATGAAGTGAGAAGGCCGAGAAAGCACTAAAATCCTAGGAAACACTAAAATCTTAGGAAAAAAAAATAAAAATCCATGATAAACCAATATTTAATTCATTATTAATGGAATGCCCACAAACATCTTTTCATTCTTCACCGACAGTAAACTCCAAACAATAAAGGAAGATGCATATTATAATTTAACCTTCTTAAGAATAGTGAAATAATAATAAAAATAAAGGGTGAAAACAAATTTTAAAATAAAATAAAATTAAGAGAGTGCATCAACTTTGCACATATTTCAAATAAAATAATAATAATAAAAGAACGCTAGTAAGGACTAAACCAATTAACACATGCATTTTAAGACAACGAATAGAGATAAAGAACAGTTAATTAATTTGCGCACAAATGAAGCGGAACAGTGAACACACCAAACACAACCTGAACTTAGCAGGGAAACTCTCAAATGGACAATAGCCACAAACTTGACACATATTGCAGACCCAAGAGGCTAGGTGTTTTATGCGTGAATGAAACAGCAAACGAAGCTAATGACATATAACAGAAAATTACATGTTTTGCAAACATGAGTAAGGCAGGACTTCGGCATTTACAACTCCATAAGAGGGGAAAGAAAAGTGGGTAAACATGCTTTAACATTTATCAAGACAATAGGTAAATAAGACCAAAGTAAACCAAGCCATGTTTTAGAAATAAAAGGAGGCGAATATATGCCCAACTACGATCTAGAAAATCGGAAACATCGAGTGATGAACACACGATGGAGGCACGAATACAACTTCAGCGTAATGACAACCAAACGATATCGATGCAACTAACGAATAAGCAGATCAAAATGGAAACGAGCATGACCAGTCGAGATAACTCAATAAAAAATAAACAGAGAAAAGGCAGATTGAGCCAGCGATAAAATCATTTCGAGAACGAAATACATATAATATTTCGGAAAGACTACAGTGGAGAAGAAAGAAAAAAAAAAAAAAAAAAACTTAGTCTCAAAACCAATCATGTAAAATCAGCTCATAATCAACAACAAATAATCCATGATTTAATCACTCGTTGGGAACAACAAGAAGGAAAAAGGGAAAGAGTTATCTACCTCTTTTTGAGCAGCGAAACGGAGACCGAACGAGCTAGAAGTGCCAAGCTTCCGCCACAGAACTCAAACACAAGTGATCGACCAAAAAAACTTGGGCGGAATCTCAAATCCGAAGGGATTTGGAGGAGACGGAAGTAAACGAAAGAAAATAATGGCACTCGGATTGGAATCAAGTCTCTCTCCCTTTCCAGAACGTATTTTGTATGTGCAGCTATTCTATTATGCTATCCCCTTTTTAGCACACGGAAATTTTCGGCCCCCTTTAACAATGAGGAAGGAGGGAGTATATCTAGACGATTCTAGGGCTCCAATTTCGAATTTCAAACTCCAAATTCTTTCACCGATTAAGGAAGATCAACTTTTTTCGCAATTTTCACCCCATTCCGAAAGAGGAAGGGGTGAAACGCGTGCCTGCTTGCTTGTCTGCTGCTGCTGCAGAGATCTGTACGAGTTGACAGAGACGAGGAGAAGACGACAAGCAAGTCTCTAGGCGCGTCCAAGGTGTGAAATCGACGCGTGCTCCATTTGAACTGACGATGGAAATGGACACCGTGAGTTGTTGCTGAGACGTTTGGAAACTGCTGGAAATCTCTTTTGATTTCCTTTGTGGATTAGGAAAAGGCCGGGTCGTGGTTTAAAAATGTGGGCCGACTGGAATTATTGTTGTTGTACGTATTTGATGGTCTTGTTGGAAAATGAATTGGATTTTTGGTGTTGTTATTTGGATGGGCTGATGAGATTTGGAAATAAAAGAGAACAAAGTGGGTCCATTATTGTGGGCTGGGAATAAGAAAAAGGCTGCTAAAAAATGAAGAAAGGGCCCGAAACTTAGATGAGTCAAGGATAAAATTTAATTGATTAGGATTTGAATTTAAGCTTTAGCCATCTAAATTTAAATTATAACCGATTAGGGATTTAAAAGGGTAGTCAACCTTAGTTAATTAGAATAAGTTCGGCTAAAAATCAAATAAGATGAATTAATGTAATTAATTTACGAGCTTCTTAATCTTAACGAAATAAAAATAATTAACTTACTCATAAACTAAATCATTTAGAATTATAATCACAACCTAAGTTATAGTAAATTAATAAAACAAGCTTCCAAAATAATTATGTTAATAAACCAAATAGCTCCAAATTACAAATATACTTTAAACTCAGCTAATTCAATTGGAGATTTAATAAGATCTTTTTGAGATTTTTTTTTTTTTTAATATTTAAGAAACACTAATTACATGTATAATTATGAAATGCTATAAAATTGACTAAAATTACTTAAAGTAACCTCAAAAAAGAATTTTTTATTTTTTTTTTATTTTTATAAAGCTAATTATTCTAATTCGTTTATAAAGTTAAGAGGCTCAAAAATTAATTACTATCGGAGAGGGTCAAAATTGGGTGTCAACACATATCATATAGTTGTTGTTTAATGAAAGAATCTAGTATCTTATAGGAGATGTATCGTGATATAAAATATTAAACTTTTTCAATAATAAAAGTTAATAGATGAATAAAATTCAGTATTATTTATAGAGTCTTTAATTTGATTTAAGATAATTTTATGATCAATCACTATTTTCTTATCTATTTTTATACAGCTAGCAAGGAGTGTATCTTGTGACATAACATTTTCTCAAATTAAAATGAACACAAAATAAGAGGAAATTCATACTAAAAAAATTGCATACTCAATATAAACATAAAAAAAGTAAAAAAATAAATATATGGAACAATACATAACCAACGAAGAAGGAAAACAAAAATATATGTTCATATATATTCACTATAGTGTTTCATTTGATTGAAATCTCTTGCCACCAAAACTTTACTTGATCCGTTCATTTTTACTAACATATCTATTAAAAAATAATTATTATCATGACTATATTATCATATTATAAGTAAAAGTTAAAATCTATTTTTGAAATAGTGGATTTAACATCCAAACTAATAATTCAATGGACTATGTTGATGCCCGTGGTTTTAGCAAAATTAGAAAGAAATTCCTCTGTGAGGGTAAGAGAATAAAAAATAAAAAAACAAAGAAGAAATATTTTACCCAAATCATGTGACCTTTTTCATATTTATTTATTATTTTTGTCTTTCCCACAACTTTTCGTCACTGTTAACTATGAAATTCGTAAGAAAAAATACGAGTGTGAATTGTTGAATGATTTGCTATAATTTGTTCACCAACTCTTTCTTATGTGATACCACAAATTTCGTGTTTAACTTAATCAACTGTTGCAAATAACCCTTGAGATTTTTTAAGAAGAAGAAGAGTACACAACTTAAAAAAAAATTGTAGTTTAAAAGTGAGAGGAAACTAATCTATTTATAGCTAACAAATAGTAGTATGAATAGGTGTTAATTGTGTCTTACAAGAAAAGTTGTAACTTTTCGAAAAAGTCACTGCTCATCGGAAAAGTCACAATCCTTTGGAAAAGTCACAACTCATTGAAAAAGGCACAATCCTTTGGAAAAGTCACAACCCTTTTTTTAATTAAATCATTGGGAATTCATTAGTTGTTTCTTTGTACTAATAATTAATAGAGAAAATTGCATGATATGAGTATATATTAACTTGCTATTGCTTTCAAAAATCTCAAAGTTCTTAAATTGATACAACAATTGAGTTATTAATCCATTTTACCAATAAACTTCATGGTTCCAAAACTACAAATATTGTGATAATAAAAAATGGATATCACACATAATAATTAGTTTTTGCTCTGTTGAACCAGTTAAAGAAGTGTTTTATTTTTGTTTTCCTCTTTAAATTTCTATTTTCTTAAAAAAAGAAAGAAGTGATCAACAGCAGATGGCTGGTTATATGTCTTTATAGATACAAATTGGGGGTAGGGGAATTGAACCGTCATAAGGTGAAAGTTGTGATATCCAACCAACTGAGCGACTAATCGTGCTATCCTTCCGCACACACTTTTTTTAATTAAATCATTGGGAATTCATTAGTTGTTTCTTTGTACTAATAATTAATAGAGAAAAAGCTTAAATATGTCATCCAACTTTGAGAAAGAAAAAAACCTCATTTAATAGTTGGGCATGTCATTGCTGTTACATAAATGACCCATTATGCCATTGATTTTTAACAGTCAGGACTTGTGTTTTGCAACACTATTTTTTTCCCATATGGCTTCTTATTAGAGGTCCATGTCACCAAAATTAGACTGGTCGAAAAGTAAGTTCAAATATGCCACTGAACTGTGACAAGATGTCCATCTATGTCATTCATTAATAGTTTGATTCAACCATGTTTCTTGTCAATTGATCAATCTAAGGGTCTGGGGGATAAATAAAAAGGGAAATAGGTTAGGGTGGGTCCAGTGTGATGTTATGAGTCAGGTTTTAATTTCAAATTTAATTAAATTAGGTTGGTTTGTTTTGGCATGTGGACCTCTAATAAGAGGCCACGTGAAAAAAAAATTGCGAAATCATCAAACCTGGCCGTTAAAAAGTAGCACGAATAGACCCTTCTATAACGACAATGAAATGGTTGAGCCCAATTATTAACAAATGACATATGAATCTTTTTTCAAAGTTTGATGGCATACTTGAACTTTTTTTATCAGTTTAATTTTAGTGATGTGGACCTGTAATAAGAGGCCATGTGGAAAGAACGGTTTTGCTAACCATCAAACATGTATGTTAAAAAATAATGGCACAAATGGACCTTTTCTGTAATGCAGTGGCATGATTGAGCCGGCCAACTATTAACGAGTGGCATAAACAAGCCTTTTCCCAAAGTTCGATGACATATTTAAACTCTTTTACATTACCGTTAACTCAAACACAATTTTAAAGAATTTTTATGTGATTTTTTAATAGTTCATACTCATCATCGCGGGTACACATACAGCACACGTGCCTAGATACTAGTATATTATAATACCTAAGTGTTAGTTAAAGCAAGTATTGTGAACATAAAAGCTACGACAATTGTAAGGAAAATGATTCCCTTTTATAAGTGAGGAAAAAAAAATTCCCCCTTTTAGATGAAACTTGTTTTAATTTCTCGACTTGTATCACAATTTAGACACACATTAGATGCTCTTGAGATCTAAAAATAAGCAATGATAATGACCATCTTGTCAGAGCCAAGCTTTTGGGATATGCCTCGTCGAGCTCAAAAGTGTTGTGAACTTGTGTTATGTATTTGTAACTTTTTTTTTTTTTTTATTTCTCCTATTTGGGTTATTCCTTTGTGTAATTTCAACTAAGATTCTTGCCAGCCTAAATTCTTGTCAATCCTTTTCTTTGACCTGCTCTTATCGGTCCGCCCTCCATCATTAGCATCACACATTGATATTAGTTTTCTTTTGTCTAAAGAAAATGACTAGTAGTTGAGTGACCATGTGAAAGTGAGTGAAATGTGATTTTCTGTGATAATATGCACCATTTGTTAGATGAAAATGGTACATAAAATATACTATCTTTCTCAAGCATCGACATATATAGTTACAAACACTAGGTATGAAAGACATGAATAAAAATGTTGTTAAATAAACCTAATTCCAAGAGTTGGTGAACTTGCAGGAATTTTTCAAGAGAAGATGGCTGAAAATGAAATTGAGGAAATGTTAAATCACCTAAGAAGGATCAAGAGTGGAGGTAATCTGGATAGCGACAAGATTGATGAAATTAAGGGACTTGAAGTGTCGCTAAGAGTTTTGAGAACCGTTATAAAGTATCATCATGTTCTTTTTCGTGATTCCTTTGTCAAACACAAAAAGAATGCCAAATTGACTATGGCAATGCTTCACCAGGTATTGGATGGGATTCCAGATGAATGTAAAACTAACCTTAATCTGGAAAGGCTAGAATCACATTTGTTGGAATTCGTGGAACGTGATACCATTTTAAATAATAATTATGAGTTGAATGATCTTGATTTGTCAGAATGTATGGATTGCCTCGAAAAGAATCTAAATGATTTACTGATACTCAGCCTGGAAAGTGCTAGGTCTTACCCTCCTGAAGAAAACCATAAAATAAATCACAGATTTTTAAAGGAACTGAAAGTTGTTCAAAGGAAACTGAGATTTTTGACATATTTATATGCCACAGAGATAAATGGTTACGTCAACCATGAGAAGCTGGAATGTTTGGATACTCGAATTCAGTTCATGGCTAACAATGTGGGACATTTTTGTCTTGCTTTTTCTGATGTTGTAAATGATATTGATGGCAATGAGGATGAGGATGCGTATAATGATATCTTGAAAAAACCTCCTTATCTATTATTCTTGATTGTGTTAGTGGAGCTGGAAATGAAGAAGATTTTTCTCAGTGAACTAAAGGCTTCAAAGTTTACTCATTCAAGAACTTTCAAGTACAAGAAATTACCAAGAGGATTTTCTCATCATCTCCACAGTCTGCTGATATATCTCAGAAAACAAAAGCTCAAAAAAATTCCTGATAACAATGTCTCTGCTCAAAATATTGATGTGGCAATAGAGTTCTTGTTGTTTTTCCTTGATGCTGATGTGTCAAATCATGATATTAATGGTAACTGGTTGAATGAGGTCTTGTTAAAGGTTGGAGATATAGTGGGTGATGTTCTATATGTCATGGAAAAACTTCTTCCTAGCTCTAAAGATGATACTAGCAAAATAAGACTTTTCTCGATACAGATATTGGAGAAAACTAAAGATCTGAAGGCACAAGTGGAGACTTACTACAAATCCTTAAAATTTACTCCATCTCAGTTCCCCATCATTGGTGGATTGAGCTTTCTGGATTCTCTTTTAAGGAAACTGAACGAGATGTCAAAATCCAAATCTGATTTAGATTTTTTGATGATGCCTCTTTTAGGTAATTTGGAGAAAGAGCTATCAACTCTTATATCCATTTTAGAGGAGGAGTTGTCATCTTTATCATCCACTTTCAGAGATGTCGCAAAGGTGCACCATGAACATAAAATTCCTCAAAATCTTCAGAGACGTACCTTCAATTTGGCATATGAAGCTGAGGTTGCCATTGACTCTATTCAGTATAATGCTTTTTTGCATATTTTTTGCTCACTTCCTACAATCTTAAAAGAGATCAAGAAAATTAATGCGGAGGTGACTGAGATGTGGTCAGCAGATGTTGCTCTTCAGCCTTGCTATGTGGTAGCACCATTTAAACACTTGCCAACTCGACATAGCAATCCAGTGACTGATGAGGAGATAGTGGGTTTTGGGAATGACACAAAAAATATGATTCAGTATCTGATTAGAGGTACAAAGGAGCTAGACGTCATCCCAATTGTAGGCATGGGGGGACAAGGGAAAACGACAATTGCTAGAAAGGTGTACAATAGTGACAACATTGTTTCTCATTTTTATGTTCGAGCATGGTGCGTCATTTCCCAAACATATAACCGGAGAGATCTATTACAAGATATTTTTAGTCAAGTTACCGGTTCCAAGGACAAGGGAGATAAGGATGATGTTCTTGCCGACATGTTGAAGAAAAGTTTAACAGGAAAGAGATATCTCATTGTATTGGATGATATGTGGGATTGTATTGCATGGGATGACTTAAGGTTTTGTTTTCCAGACGTTGGAAAGAGTAGCAGAATAGTAGTAACAACTCGACTTGAGAAAGTGGGTAAGAAAGTCAAGTACCATACTGATCCTTATTTTCTTCCACTCCTCAAAACAGAAGAGAGTTGCCAATTGTTGCAGAGAAAAGTATTTCAGCAGGAAGGTTGCCCACCTGAACTACAATATGTGAGTCTAGAAATTGCAAAAAAATGCAAAGGATTGCCTCTTGTGGTTGTCTTGGTAGCAGGAATAATCAAAAAAAGAAAATCGGAAGAATCTTGGTGGAATGAGGTTAAGGATGCTTTATTTGACTATCTTGATAGTGAGTCGGAAGAATATAGTCGCGTGACTATGCAGTTGAGTTTTGATAACTTAGCAGATTGTTTAAAGCCTTGTCTTCTTTATATGGGGATGTTTCCGGAGGATGCAAGAATTCCTGTGTATAAATTGATAAGTCTATGGGTTGCGGAAGGATTCGTGCAAAACAGTGAATCTGCTGAAGATTACTTGATGGATCTCATTAGCAGTAACGTGGTAATGCTTTCAAAGAGAGGTTATAATGAAAAAGTGAAATACTGTCAGGTTCATGATATAGTGCATCACTTTTGCTTGGAGGAGAGTAGAAAAGAAGAGTTTATGCAGACAGTGAAGAGGCATGTTGTCGAGTTTCAACCTTTGGATTGGAAGGGAAGTCGAGTGAGGTTTAGTTTCAGTAAAAACGTTTCCAAGTCTACATCTCTGAGAATCAAAACACAGAAGCCTTTCCACCAACACTTGAGGTCACTGATAACAATCGGAGAACATCCTCATGAGTTTCCCTTAAGTAATTGGATTCATACATTGCTACTTCTTAAGGTCTTGGATTTGAGTTCCAATAAAGTGAGGTATTTGTCGACAGCTACATTGAAACCACTAAATCACCTGAAGTACCTTGCAGTTAAGGCAACGAAATTCTATTTTGATCCAGAATCACGTCTGCCCCATCTTGAAACTTTAATGGTGAATAATGATTGCTATGATACAATACTGTTACCAGCGGTTTTTAGGGAAATGAAAAAATATGATACAATACTGTTACCAGCGTTTTTTTGGGAAATGGAAAAATTAAGGCATGTTGATATTTTTAGAGCTGAATTTGATTTGGAAGAGGATAAGCAGGGGCTATCCTCTAAATTGGAAAATTTGAGGATATTAAAGAATATTGTTAGATTTCCAATTGATAGGATGGATGTGTTATCAAGGAGGTGTCCTAATCTTCAACAACTTCACATCACATTTCACGGGGGTGATAGTGATTCTGCAGAGTCTTTTTGTCTCTCATTGGAGAATCTTACCCAGCTTCAAATACTTCACCTTTCCCTTGGGGAGCACCACATTGTCTCTGGGTTACAATTGCCTTCAAATTTAAACAAGTTGGTACTAAGTGGGATTCCTATAAAAAATCTGATTTCCTTCATTGCGGGACTACCAAGCCTGGAGTATCTCCAATTACAAGATATGTATTTTCCTCAATCAGGAGAGTGGTGCCTTGGAGATATCACATTCCATAAACTTAAGTTGTTGAAACTGGTAAGGTTAGGTATGTCAAGGTGGGATGCCTCGGAGGAATCATTTCCCCTGCTTGAAACACTTGTCATAAGAGAGTGTGACAAACTTGAGGAGATCCCCCTTAGCTTTGCAGATATTCCAACACTGAAACAGATTAAGTTGATTTACTGCCACAATGATTCTCTGGAGGATTCAGCTGAGAGGATTAAGAAAGATGTTGAAGAGAATGAAGGAAACGACCGTATTGACGTCATTATCACAGTAAGTAGAAACAAACTCCTATGTTTTGTTTTTAAGTATCTACCTGCATCTAACTTGACACCAATATGTATAATGCAGAATGATGACATCTGGAAGCTATGAGTCAAACATGTACCTGCCTGTAATCACAACAATGGTATATATTTTTTCTTGTTCCTTCTTCTAATTTGATGCTTGCTTTCGCTTAATTGCTCCATGTTGATTTCAAATTGCAGCAAAAGCACAGACAGAGTGGATGGTATTATTTCTTAGCTAATTGTTGCAGCCATGCTCATGCTCATGCTCCTGTCCTTTTTCTGTATGGTTTAGATGGTCTTTCACTGTGACTTCTTGTTGTAAAANGTTTTAGATGGTCTTTCACTGTGATTTCTTGTTGCCTTTGTTATGCAGCTTTATTCTTTTACAACCTGTCAAAACATTGCTTCTTGTTTTTTTTTTGTAATATAAAAGTTGTTTCCCTTCATCTTACACCTGCAAAATTCAATAAAGTATACAATTGAATGCTGGTTGAATACAAGCATACCTCCCTATTATCAACAATAGAATACTGAATGAAAGTTGTTTTGATAGCTTAGTACTAAATAATTTAGGAGCAATCCATAACATACGCCTCACTTCATAAATAAGTATTGAGTACATGTACAAAAGCTATCTATGTTGTTCCGACTCTTAAAAAACGTCACCAAGTAGTACTTTTGGATAACAACTTGATAGCTATTTGTACTTTCTCTCTTATTCCTTTGATAGCCTACATGAAATCAGGTAGTTTAACATGAACGTATACATATCTATAAAACTCAGGTAGAAAATGTAAAGCATAGATTTACGAGGATACAGATTCGAGTCTCTGAAAGATTTAACAGTTTGAGATACTCCAAGTTTTATGTAAATCAAGTATAGAGAAGAACCGGATAAATGCTCTACTTTATAGAGTGTTTAACGGCCATGGTATCTGATGAAAAAGTACAACTTGAATATGCATTAAGCATAAACAATTCTAAACCATATGATATCATTGAAAAATCGAAACTTGGAGTGATTCAGGAGTCTTGTGTGGAAGGGCTCTATCGCACAAAGGATCAAAGGTACACGGGGAATAACAATAAATTTTCATCACAAATACAAGTAAAACTTGGATATAAAGGTATGCACTAGCAAAAGAACTTCAGACTACTAGCAAACTACATTGTGTGTATACATTTGTCCAGAACATTGTAGATTTGTAAATCCTAGTCTCTATTGCACCTGCTAGAAAGAAATGCTGAACTGCCATTAGCCCGGGTTCAGCCTTTACTTCGAATTTGACTTGGGCTTTAACGGGGCTTCTTCCAAAGCAAGACGAGAAAGTATCCATTATTCATCTATCCAGGAGGACAATGGTGGAGTCTCCGAATTTATCCAAGTTGCCCACATGAATGCGTGCCTTTCGCCTTTAACCATATCTTCAGCAGCACAGGACTCTAACTGCATCATTTCATCAGTTGTCAGCTTTACAGATATGGCTTCGATATTTTCATTGAGGTTGTCAATCTTGGTGGTACCGGGTATGGGGCATATGTCATCTCCTTTGTGAAGAACCCAAGCCAATACAAGTTGTGATGTGGTGCATCCCTTTCTTGATGCTATTTCCTTGACTTGCTCGTATATTTCCTTGTTCTGCTCAAAATTTTCAGGCATGAACCTTGGTATATTCTGGAAAAAAACAAATGATAAAAGAAACATACATCAGCCATACCAATCATACGTATTGTTTTATTTGTTAATTATAACATGCTGTATCAGAAGAGATTTCGAGCGATAAGGATGAGTTGGCAAACTGGATTGAGAACCATGAGGTTCAAGTTCAAATAAAAAACACTAGGTGCTTTCTTTCTATCTTTCTATGCCTTGATGGATAGAGTTACCCAGTACCAATGAGTCAAAACAGTTTTTTCTTTGATGACAACTTCATTTAAACAACTCTACTTTTGTATCGTTCTAGTTATAAATATTGTTATTTCTAGTGAAATTTCTATAATTCAGATATACCAAAAATTTGGATGCATTGACCATGACACTGTGACCCGCCATTCTTTGTGGGATAGGAGTACCTTTTTTGTACTCTCTAAGCATGTTAATTTATAAAGAGTGTTCTTTTTTGATGTCCGAATTTGCACTAGAAGTTGAGACTTGTTGATCTTGTATTCAGATCACCTTATTCATAAGAGAGCATGTGTTTCGTAACCTTAATTCATCAATACTGACGAAATCTCATCAAGATCAATACTGGTAGATTGGTCAAGCTCAGTTAATCAGCAAGCTGCTGATTAAGAATAGGAAAGTCACAACGTAGATGCTAACGTTGAGCTCTTCCAAGGAGAGGCTTGGAGAGTTTCACAAAAAGCCAATGACACATGTTACAGAATTTTGGTTTAAAAGGAAAAAAATGCCTATGATATGCAGCTAATTGAGGTAAATGGCTAAATGCAAATGAAAATCACCCAAGATCGAAGACAGTGCAATAAACTAGACCAACCTTGCGGAAGTCTCCCTCTGCCAAGCTCTCAATCAACTCTGGACCTGCTGAGAAGAATCCTCGTCCGAGAGGACTATATGGAACAATTGAAATTCCTAATTCTCAGGGAAAGGCATTTACTCAGAAGAACCTCCATGTTATCTGAAAGAGTGAACTCTAAGAGACACATTACCTGCAAGTTGGAGCTATTTCTTCCTCAAGATCTCTGGTCCACAATGACCACTCCATCTGAACAGCTGTTATTGGATGCCTTGCGTGTGCCCTTCTGATTGTTGCTGCACAAGCCTCGGATAAACCTATGTATTTGATTTTACCCTCTTCAACCAGTTTCTTCAGTTCTCCCATCTACACACTATGCCACACAATATCATAAAACAAAATAATAACAATAAGCACAATAAACAAAATGCCGATTATCTTGTTAGATAAAGCCTTGAGATACTCCATTGTCGAAATGTTGATTCTTCTATTTGACAGGAGTATCATCTTTATTGACACTCTTTCATCCACCTATCCTTCTCTCTCCCCATGTTTTACGTTACTTTTTTATAGTAGAAGATTAATTTTGTCTCGGTGATGCTTTCAAAAACGATAGTAGTAGCTAACAATGATGTAGCTTCTTCTCCTTAAAAGGTCAATTTTCAAATAATATCATACTGCACATGTCATACAAAAAGATTTAACCTTTTCTAGAATCCTGATCTCCACAATGATTTCCATATATACAGGTCTTAGGTTGTTTGTGATTTCATCATGAAGCATTTCGTCAGTGACAGTGTAGAGTGTAGAGTGGGTAAATGTGACATAAAGAAAAATTCTTTCATAGTTGGAGAACTACGAAATTACAGTAAGCATAGATGAGTGTTTCTTTTACAAAGTATACTTTATCAACACAAAAATTTCAAAGCATTGGCCTATCCTCCGAGAATTCGAGAGAAAGTGAGAAACACATAACATTTCTCACATAGCATAAGATTCAATTCAACCTTTTTGTACACCCCTTTTTTCTCTACTGTCAGAAGAACATTATTCCGTCTCTGACTTTATCTTATGGATTGACAAACAACACGTCAGCTATGTTAATCAGACTCTCCCAAAGTACTGCCTTTGGAGGATCCGACACGCACCCATCTCCGTCAACACTTTTGAAGAGTCTGAGAAATATAGTGCGTCAGAAGATCTTCATGAATATGTCAGTTTGGCAATATAAAAGTGGATGCAAGTAAAATAGCTCGGGACCGTTTCCCACACAGTTGATTCAATCAATTCTTTTTTTTAAAAAGACCAGAAGATTTTTGCGATATCTAGCCAAGCTATATCCAAGTGAAATCTGCTTTTATCCAAGTGATTAACTGGTTACTGTTACCTCTTTACACAAACCACACAATCCAACAATTCGCTAGAAATCAACAACAACATACCTAGTGTAGTCCCACAAAGTGGAGTCTGAGTGAGGATAGTGTATACACAGACCTAACCCCTACCTCGTAGAGATAGAAAGGTTGTTATAGATAGACCCTCAACTCAAGGAAAAATAGCTCATAGTAGTCTAGAAAAAGAAGTAACAGAAATACAAGAAACAACAGATAGTGACACAACAGTACTACAACAAGTTTGCTAGAAATCCTCAAATATAATAAATGGAAAAAAAAAATAGAAGTAAGATGTCAAACCGTGATTTCAATAGGCACTCGGATATCAATCCGATGAACATAATAAAGATCAATGCAGTCGATAACTAGTCGCTTCAAGCTAGCTTCACAGCAAGCTCTTACATACTCTGGTTCACCACAAATGTCCATTTTCCCTTCTTTCAAACTTATGCCAAACTATGAACATAATAAAGATCGATGCAGTCGATATCTAGTCGCTTCAAGCTAGCTTCACAACAAGCTCTTACATACTCTGGTTCACCACAAATGTCCATTTTCCCTTCTTTCAAACTTATGCCAAACTTGGAAGCTATTTGTACGTTTTCTCTCATTCCTTTGATTGCCTAAACAAATAGAATTTAGAATGCACATATTTAACTACCTCAATTAGTGTATATGCTATTGGAAACTTCATTTAAGTAATTTGATAAGATGCAAATAATTCTAGAAAATGTTGTTGTTGATATCTAGAACAAAAAAAATAATCCATTTAACTCCATTTCTTAAATTTTGTTTAAATATCGAATCATTAGCCATATCGACTTGTATAGTCGTTTTCATATATGTAAATTTTCATTTTAAACATTTTGAAGAATTTATAGCCGGATTCACTGTTAAAATTAAGTTTTGACCATCATATTTCGAACCTTTGATATAAATTGGGACAAAGGGAGTAATTACAACTTGGAAAGCAGCAAGGTACAACACATTAAAGCAGTAATGTTACATTTTATTTTACCTTGCCGATGAGAAGTTCATTGATGTGGGGTCCATATTGATCGGAGGTATCGAGGAAGGTGACGCCGCGATCAATGGCGTGTTGAATGAGCTTGATCATTTCAGGTTCGGGCTTGGGCGGGCCGTGATTAGGAGACATGCCTCTACAGCCCAGCCCGATTCTAGAAACTTCTAGGCCTTGCGAGCCTAATTTGACCCTCGGAACTTCACTCGCCGGCGTTTCCATTTTCTCCGGCGAATCTCCGTCTGAACAGTGAGCTCAGAGAATATGTTGACCAAAGTTTGACCAGTAGGTGTTTGGACTAGTATTTGGCTAGAGTTAGTTGAAAATAAAAAAGAATATTTTGGAATTAAAATTGAAAAGGAGCATTCCATGTGAGAGTAATATTTTTTTTTTTGTTCTAAATTTAATAGAATTATTATACTACATAATATGATTAAAAAAAATTGTCTTCATCGAGTGAAATATACTATACATATTATGCATATATACTTTTAAATACTTAATTTGTACCAGCGTTAAAGTGATATGCGTAATGCGTGTATATTCAAATTTTAGTTAAACACAAATATTCAGTGCTCTTTATTCTCTTTGAATCAACTATAATAATAACATATCAAGTATAATCAATAAATTACGTGAGGTCTATAAGGAGGGTGGATTATATTCGGACTTTACCTCTATCTTTGTAAGGTAAGAAGATTGTTTCCGATAGATTCGGATCACGAAAATTGTTTGAAAGAAATACAAAATAAATAAGAAAACTATAATGAAGAGTGAAAACATTCAATAAATATTAAAAGTATACAAATATTAAGAAAATGACCATAAATCATGATACTACATATCTCCTCAAATACCATATATCTTCTCTTCTTTTTGCTTCTTCTTCATATTATAAGAAATTAAATATTTCTGATTACATCCTTAATAAGAAGTCCAAGAGAATTATAAGATGATCCACCTTCCTCCATAGCTACTCTACTCTTCTCCTTCATTTCCTTCATTTTTTTCCTCACTTCATTCTCTTCACTTTTTACCATCAACTTTAATAAACCACTTTCAATTTCTTGAGCACTTACTATATCAACTTGATTGTTTTTTCCTTCAAAATCAACAACATAGTCCAATTTTATCTCTTCACCAAGTCCTAATTCTTTCACTAACAAAAATGCATTCATTTGTTGTTCAGCATAGAGTGGCCAAGTTGCAATTGGTACACCAAAATGTACACTTTCTAGTATTGAATTCCATCCACAATGGGACACAAATCCTCCTATTGATGGATGAGATAAAATTGTTACTTGTGGTGCCCATCCTATTATTTTTCCTCTTTCTTTTGTTCTCTCTAAGAATCCTTTTGGCAACACTTCTTCATAGTTGTTGTAACTTGTTGGTATATCTACTTTTCCCTTTGGTGGAGATTTTCTTAAAGACCACAAGAACCTATTTGAAAATAACAATAAAACAAAATTAGGAATAGATTTTCGAGGCATAAAAATCTATGTTGCTCAGATTTTTCAAAAATAACGATATGTACGTATTAGATTTTCCAAAAATAGAGTAATTTTGGAGAATCCAACATATGCATGCACGACATAATATTAATTTGGAGAGTCAGGTGAAAACAACTTTCCTTAAAGGAGATATATTAATAAGTCACTTCAAGATACAAAAAAAATAAATTATACCACTAAAAGACCACCCTTAACTCCAATCAATTAAGTTATTAGTTGGAGTGTTATATGAATCCTCATTATCATAAAATGTTGTAAATTATAAGAGTTCATTCACAAGGCTCGAATACAACATCTCTAGTTAATAATAAAGAAACCTTGACCATTTTACCACACCTTTCAGTGGTACATATATGCATTATATGTATGTACACTATGTTACTCCCATCGTTTCAATTTGTTTGTCTTACTTTAAATTCCGTTTTAGTCTGTTTAAAAAAAACGTCTCTTTTCTTTTTGACAACTCTTTAACTTCAAATTTACATATGACATATTTAAGACCACGAGATTAATTGACAATTTGGCACATGCTACACATCTTTAGTTAAAGAGCACAAAATTTAAAAGTCCTTTTTATTTTCTTAAACTCTGTGCTAAATCTAAACCAGACAAGCAACTTGAAACGGGGAGAAAAAAAGTTACAATTAATAGTACCTGTGACCACAATGCTCCAGTGCAGTTGCTATTTCTTTGATCTGTTCTGCTTCAAAACTTCCCATACTACCAAAACACAAAAACACAACAGCGGAATCCTGTTGATCATCTAACCACTTAATAATACTTTCAATCTCCAGTGAATTATTTCTAAAATGGCCACTTTTTTCAAAACTAACCACTGGACCAACTGGATAAATTTTTGGAACCATCTTAGAATCTGAAAGAGCCTGAAGAGAAAACGATTCAAGCTCGAAAAAAGTATTAACAATAATCCCTTTAGTCTCTTTAAATCGACGAATTCCATCAAAAAACAACGTTGAGGCAAGTCTTGAATCTAACAAATGCTTAGGCAAAACTTTAGTAGGACAAAGATTTTTAAAACTTGGGATTGATAATGCCTCGTTAGAGTTCATGTATCTGGACGTGTCTGAATGTTGTTCATTTCTTAAGGTCTCGAAATGAAGACATAAGCCAAGAAAAGAAGAGTTTGAAGCAAAGTAAATGTAACTAGGGACATTAAATTCGTTAGCTATGTCAATCATCGATGTACAAAACATGTCAAGAATAAAACCATAACATGAACTTGTTTTACAAATGTTGTGAACATATTCACGTACGAGTGATTTGTGACCATCGATGAAATCATTGAGGAATGTTTCGTGGTTATTGAGGAATCCAGATGATGTTTTTTCGTCTAGGGAGATATCGATGAATTTTAAACGAGGTTGAGAAGTGAGTGATTGAATAAAATTATGAACACCATAGTCTAAGGGAAGTTCCATGATGAGAAAAGAGATGGAAAAATTTTCTTCTCTATTAAGAATTTGTTTTGCAAATTCAATGGCTGATACAATGTGGCCTAATCCTGCTAAAGCTTTCATGGTGATGGAGTACTTTTTTTTGTTAATTTATTTGTGGGCAAAGTATTTAGAGTTTATATAGATATATCATGATAGAAGAAGTGATTTTTTACTAATAGAAAATTTGAAGTTTCAAACTTCAAAGAGAATTTTGACGAGTATTTAGGTAAGAAAAGTCTTTGGATAGTGACATTGGTATGGTGTGAATATGAGAGGAAACTCATTATGAACCATAAAATGGTTATAAAATAAAGGCTTAAATCATCTACGGCCACTCAAAGTTGCCCGCATATTTCACTTAGACACCTCAATTAAGACTTGTACCTATTGAACACCTTATTTGTTTAAAAGTCATTCCTATTAAACACAAAATGCTGACATGGCTAAAAAAATGTGTTCCACCCTCCTTAAGTAATTATTTTTCATATAATTGTAATAAATTATTTGTAATGGAAAGAAAATGAAGGGAATTAGTGAAAATTTTTTATGCTATTCGGTTGAAAGGGGAATTAATTTTTAGCTTGGGTGCGCAACCATGTCATAATACCTGGGGCAAAGAGGTAAGGCTTACTCATTGTGATCACACGATACCACCGGGAAAAGTGATACATGATTTGACGAAGAAGACGGGAGGCGTGGGTGTGTAGGTGGTTTTTTTTAGAAAAATGTTTTAAATTTTTTAGTTAGTTTTTTTAAAAAAAAAATAGACTAAAAAAGTTGTTTTTTAGAAATTCATTTTTAAAATACATTTTTAGATTTGAATGACACCTGTCATCATTTAATTCATCAATTTGTCATGTCATTGCCATGTCACAGCGAGTATATTACACACATCTCATATTATGGGCTGATTGTCAAAAAAGTGTCAAATAAGTATCAATTTTAAGGGGTATAGGTGTTCAATAGGTACAAACTTTAGTTGAGGTGTTTAAGCGAATTATGTGGACAACTTTAAGGGGCCGTGAATGACTTAAGTCTAAAATAAAGGAATTCAATTTACAAATGATAATGAGGAATGAAGATAAGGATTTGTACATTACTTACTTCGACGTCAGATTGTGTTTGATTGGATATGAAATTTGATGTGGAGAAGGAAGGGGGGGGGGGGGGGGGGGGGNAGTTTGAACTCTACATATAAAAATACTATTTGATTGATTATAAAGAACGTTTTACTTTGAATAAATTTACTTAGCGCAATTTATCGACTAGCATGTACTAAATGACAATGTGTTCTTTACACCTGGAAAGACAAGTACTAAGGTTATATTTGACCCGAAAACATGTAAACCTTTTTAATTCTATAGTCAAATCTCTTTGTAAACAATATTTTTTGATTCGATATTTTTTTTACTAGTATAACAAATTGATGTAATAATAACACACACACACACATATATATATATAACATAATATGAAAGATCGATTTCATCAAAAATATAATTATGATAGTGAAATATTATTATAGAGGATGATTATTATAGAGAGGTCTGACTATAGCATACATACAAAATGGTTTCTGACTTGATTCTAAATTGAATTATAGGATAATCAATAATGTGTTAGAAAAATAGCCTGTTGTCTTTCTAGTTAATTAGTTGACGAGTTCAAATATTTTTACTTTTCTTACAAAGGACTTGTCCAAATTCTAGATGAATGTACTTTTTGAAGTTTCCTTTTGTCAAATTTCCAACAAAGTTTTATTGATAAGAAATTTATATGAACTCTCCTTCTCTGCCCATACTGTAACGTAAATTAGCGTAATCTTTGCCCTAAAATCACGTTTTTCAAATATTAATTAGATGAATTCTTCTTCACATGATAAGTGTTTTTGTGTAATAAAACTACACTTTTAAGAATGACCTTTGCTACCTTATAGTCAACAACTTAGCATATCAAAGAATTCGGAATATCAATTACAATTGGTCATGAGTCAATCGAGAAAATAACAATTCCATGAAATTTTATACAATACTATATAGTCGTAGAAAAATTGACTAGATGTACACCTATTAATGTTGGATGCCCCAATTTTATAAATTATAATTGGAATACCATGTACAATTTAATTTTCGTTTATATAATGTTTAACAATTTATAAAATGTGTTTATTTCTTAAATGGAATAAAAATTTAGTCTTTTATTATTATCTCATACCCTATCATCATAAATAAATTAATATATAACTTTTCCGTATAATTAACTTACTCACGTATAATATACTTATGTGGAAATAATAATAATAATAATAATAATAATAATAATAATAAAAGTCCTTCGGGGTGACTCAATTAGTTTGGAGGGTGGTTATCCACACGGATGACCCGGGATCGATCCCCCCTCAATGTCTTCTAAGTCGAGCTTGTTGCATAGGGCTTGCCTAATGTGGTTTACATCCCCTGTGTGGTTTGCAGACAATTACACAGTGGAAGGTTTAGTCAGTGCTCACCACAGACTGCTCACCCAAAGGACAGAGGTTGTAGCAATGGGCAGAGGTTGTAGTGGCTGCGGGTTATCCTGAGGTTCCAAAAAAAATAAAAAAAATAATAACCGAACATTAAATATAATATCAAGAATTCGAGATTATAATATCAGATCTCCTTGCTATGCACCTACCAAATGACTCCTAAATTTTCCAATATATGATTATGAACTTTTGCATTTACACTAACTTACCACTTTTTTATTTATTTTTCATCAAAGTAAAAAATTTACAGAGAAGAAAGGGATGATAAATATGGTCAAAGATTAAAATGATTTATTAAATAGTACTAAACCTAAAATTGTTAATGCAAAATTATCTCAACATCATAACCAACTGTATGAATAGAGAATCCAATTTAATTAAACGTAATCCATAATTAATTAATTCATTAATATCAATAGTCCTTAGTCAATATTCTTCTCTCGTTGACTCTATCTGTTAAGTAATAAATGCTCAATGAATTTTTTTTCTTATTTAAATACTCCTATTATTATGTGTGATATCTTCTATTAGGGAGGCTTTTGGCAGATTGAGGAGGTGATCTTCAAGTTTTTCTCATTGTAAGTATGTTAATTTTAGATGAGTTTTCTGTTTTTCTGTTTAATCATTTCATATGTATTTGTAATTCACTGATCCGATTAATTCAGATATAGTGCTCGAATCAAAAAAATTTGTTAAGGATATAATTTGATAGCTAGATCTCTCATCTCATTTATCCTAATTCCTACCACATTCTATAGTGATGATGGAATGAGTCGAGATCTAATGGCTAACCTCTAGATCTATTTCGTGATAATAAGGTACATTCTCCAAAATTTTGATTTGCACTATGTAAAAAGCTATTGATAAAAGTGAAAGTGTTTGTTATCGTAGAGATTATTCACTTTCTCTTTTACATTTTACCTTTTTCTTTTCTTGCGATTTAGATCTAGCTCATGATGTACAATCTCATGTTTCTTGTCTCATTTAGTAGCGATACCAATTAATAATCTGACTAATTTAAATTTTCATCATGCAAGACTTATTAAAAAGGAGAACATTCGTCATTAGAGATTATTCACATTTCAATTTGCATCTCATTTTTCCCCTCTTGGTTCTTTGATCATATCACACAACTAGTTAATATAAATATACACGTACCTACTATATATATTCTAATTATAGTTGATTTAATCAAATGTAGTACACTAATTGTATATAGTTATTCTCAAGTCAGAAATATCATTACGAAACTTGCAAGCACCTACCTTATTAAATCTTCATAAATCATAAGGGGTAGATATAAAGAAAATCACAACAAATTTCATGTTGCTGAGCTGGCTCTTACTTAAAGCTTTTTAAAAAAAATATATTATACCCCTTTTTTTTTTTTTTAATTAAAGTCAGATATCTCCAAAACTTAGAATGGTAACCAACATGTTATCATAGGAAATATTCTTAGAATATAATCTTCATTGATTCATAGTTGAACTAGACAAAGATAATATGCCTATTTATTTTTTTTAATTAGATGGACTGATCCATATCTCAATTAAAGATAATATTTGAATTAAGTAATTAATTAGTTAAAGTGAAAGGAAAAAGCAGGTGAGATTTGGAAAGAATAATAAAATAAAATAAAATGAATAATCAAATCAAAGTTGGAGATTGCTGACTCACCAACAAACAGTCAATACTTCATCAGCCACTCTCTGGGTCCCACGTCACTACTATTTGCCACGCGATCGGTAGATTCTTGAAAATTCTATAATTATCTATCGAGATATCAAAACGAATTCAAAATTTTAATTACATTAAAATTTTAGCTTAGAGTTCAATGATCTTTAAAATTATGGGTTTAATAATGAGTATTTATTTAAAGTTTATATATATATATATATATCAAGTTAAGTTTGGTTAGATTGTGTTGCTAAAACTACATCAATTGTTGATCATCTAATATTAGAAATTTATTGACCACTTCAGTCTAAATATCTTTTATGTTTTGAAATTTGAACCTGAAAAACTTTTTTAGGCTTACATCAAATTATCTTCTATTCATAGTTTATTAATCTTAATTATTATCCTACTACATGTATGCATGCTTATGCTTGAAGCTGTAAATTAGTTTACCAACTCCAAGTTCATTAATATTTTTATTTTAATTATTGTATCCTATAGTAGGTGAGGAATGTTTTTTTTTTGTTTAATTTGATGTTAACTAATAGTTAATTAATATGACATCTTAATGGATTACTTCATTTAACATATTCAAACTACATTACACCTTTTAATTTTTTTTTAATTATGCATTTGTGATTTTTAGTACTTTTGTAATATGTTTACTTATTTCTGAAATTTAATTTTTGAAAAAAAACAAAGAAGTTGATCCAAAATTGATTTTTCTTTCTGCATTTGGCAAGAGTCAACTATTTCATGCTATTAATCATGTTGCATTATTCTTAAAACTTTGAAATTTCTAAAAAGAAACAACTTTTCAATTAAGAGCAACCTTCATGTTGGGTAATATTTGTTGATATCTCAAAAGTATCACTATTTCAATAATGAAATATCTTGGTAAGGAACACATTTTTCAAATTAAGTTTTTCGGTAAAAAATTAAATTAATATTTCAAAAACTCTAAATTAATATTCAGTTTCAAGATGACGATTTCCCCCTTTGAGCGCAACACAATATCGTCACATTTGTTACATCCCTCAATACTCAGCGTTCTGCAGACGCAAACATTGACATAAAAATATAAATTGTTATATTGTACAACATAGGACGTTTACGTCTGACATGTAGTTTTTCTATCGTATTAAGGGAATTAAAACAAGAACCAAAAAGTGCAAAAATCAACTCTTATACCAACAAATTTGTATTTTACATTAACTAGAACTAAAACAAATACCGACCAGATTAAAAAAATAATTAAAAAAATTGATTTTTCGAAAAATGAAATTCCATTTTTACCCTTTTTCACCTACAATTCAATTTTCAATTTTTTTTTTTTGGTTGTGCTTTCCTTCTTCCTTCTTTCTTTTTAGTAACAAGTTTAATGGAGTCAACAATTTACAGACGAAACATCTGGTCAAAAGTCAAACCTTTTCTCTTTCCCTTTCCTTCTCCCGTCATCTACTTCTGACCAAAACCCCCCTACCTACCCCCAAACCTTATACGCCCATTTCTCAAATGAATATTTCTTAATTTCCATTTTTTTGGTACTTTTTCAGCTCAAAAAACCAACCAGAAAGACTAAAACTACGTCGTTTTTGAGCTGATGGGTGAAGAATTCGAGAGGAAGCGGATTGAAGTTAAGGCTATGGAAGCTTTGGGTTGTGGGTTTGATTTTGCTAGCGATTTCAGGTTGAAGTTCGTAAAAAGATGTCCAAACGGGGGTAGATTGGTAATTTTGGATGAGAGTAATAGACGGAACGTCGTCATCCCCGGCGGCGTTACAATTCCCGATGTATCTGAAAATATCCGATGTGATAAAGGGGACCACATTCGTTTCAAGTCTGATGTTCTCGAATTTAATCAGGTTTCCATTTTTACCCTCCTGTTTAATGATTATTTACTTGGTTTAATTTTTTTGTTTGTTTGATTGTATGTATAATTTAGATTCATGAAGTTGTTATGTGAATGAATTTTGTAGTTTTAATTGAATTTTTAGTTAAAGTTCAAATTTTTAGATGAAGTTCTAAAGCTAGTGTTTGTATTTGATAAAATTCAAATTTTTAGACAAGTTTTATGAATTTTGTTCTTGTTAATTAAGATGAAATTAACCACTCATAAAGTTGACTTAACAAGCTGTAAAAGACGAGAAGTAGCAATAGGTTCTTTTTTAATATCTGTTCAAGCCTTGGTGGTCAGAGTTACCTGGTACCTATGTTGGTGGGAGGTAGGTACCATAAGGATTTAGTTGAGGTACGCGCAAGATGGCCTAGGACAACGTGATTATCAAAAAAAGAGTAGGAGAAGTTGTTCTAATGACCATTGTGAATTGATTATTAAAAAATGCATAGTATAATCGATTCCAACTTGTTTGGGATTGAGGTGCGGGTATTGTTATAACTACATAACTCTTTTGGGGTCTAATTTCTCTTAGATGGCCAATACAATTTAGGTGAAGTCGTTACATCTTACTGATTAGTTTCGTCAAGGTTTTAGAACATCTACTCCTCTCATTCCATTTTATATGATGATCTTTCTCTATTGATCTATTTCAAAAAAATGATACCTTTTTATATATTATTGACAAAGTGATCTTTAGAGTTGTATTTTTGTTGAGCGTGTTATTGGCTGTCTCATTAGCTCCAAATTTCCCGTAAATCTTCATTGCAGATGTCAGCATTGCTAAATCAAAAATCATCAATACATGGAAAGGTTCCATCAGGCTATCTAAATGCCATTTTTGATTTAAGCGGAGCCTGGTTGAACGATTCAGCAGATGCTAAATACCTGGCGTTCGATGGTTATTTTGTCTCGTTGTACTATTTGCACCTGACAGCATCCCCATTAGTACTCCATGACCAAGTGAAGAAAGCTGTTCCACCGCATTGGGATCCAGCATCCTTATCCAGGTAGCTTCTCCATTCCACTGTGTACTCTCTTTGCTTAATCGGATGAATAGCCGTTTGTGAGTTCTAACTGACTAAGCATAATTTCTTGAAATATCATTGCAATGCCTTTGAGGAGACTGTTAACTGATGCATTTGTGGATCCCTTTTAGTTTTAGGATTAAGTACTGATGCGTTCAAGGATAGCCGACCCCAACTTTCTTGAAGCATAGGTGTAATTGTTGTTGTACTGATTAATTTAAGGATCTTCAGTTTGTCATTTCAAAATTGACAAAACTCCATGATAAACTTATCTCGGAGTAGTTGACAACAACATACCCAGTGTAATCCCACAACATCAGGGTCCATCGGAAACAACCTCTCTACCTCTACGAGGTAGGGGTAAGGTTTGCGCACACTCTCTACCCTCCCCAGACCCCACCCTACTTGTGGGATTACACGGGGTATGTTGTTGTTGGTGGATGAGTTTATGCTACTGTATGGTAGTGTTTGGAGCTGCATTTGTGTTTTCATATGGTAGTCTTATTTCAATGTTACCTTTATCAAAAAAAATATGGTAGTCTTATTTCATATGATCTCTAATTTGACAATTCTAAGCAGATTTATTCAGGCTTATGGGACACACATAATTGTGGGTATGGGTGTTGGAGGCCAGGACCTACTTTGTGTTAAGCAGAAACCATCTTCAACCGTTCCTCCTGCTGAACTAAAAGCACACTTGGATGATCTCGGAGATTGTCTCTTTTCTGATGAAGCAAGTCCGCTGCCTGAGTGGAAGTCAAAAGACAGTAAAAAGAAGGTATTTTACACTCTCTAAGCAACGATGACGCCTTAGTCCCAAACAAGCTGGGGGTGTCTATAATATATGAACCCTTACTATTCCATTTTACATTCACTTAAATAGGCACTTGATTTATGTTTGGGTATGTTCTGATATTTATGCACATAAGTGGGGTCAATCATATCTGAATGGATTTCTATTTCAAATCTATAGGTCCCCGAGGTATTCAATCGCATGTTGCAGTCGCATACCATGCAATTTACTAGCATAACAGAGACATCAAGCAAGGATGTAAGTCACTCTCTGCTTTTTTGTGTTCTGAAATGGAACAAGTGCTAGACATGATTAGTTATTAACGAATAATGTGGAGCAGGGTCTCACTATAATTTGGTCAAAAAGAGGTGGTGATGTGTTTGCACAAAGCCACTCGAAGTGGCTTCAGACCGTGGCTGCTTACCCTGATGGCATACTCTTCAGACTTGTACCAATTACTTCGCTCCTAACAGGAATACCAGGAAGCGGTTATCTCAGCCATGCGATTAATTTATATCTACGCTGTAAGTATTTGATAGTCTTTTATAGATGAGAAACATATTTTCCATCCATAAATAGTGTATAATCAGATAAAAGGTGCATCACTGCATCTCTTTTATATATAAAAATAAATAACGTGTTTCAGGTACTGTTGCAGATATTGTTTTAATTGGGTTTTAGGTATTCGTGTAGTGTTCCAAAATGTAAAAGAAACCGACGAAATTAGATTAACCTACAAGAATATCAAATTTGGTCATGCAAGTCCAAATTGGAGATTTTAAATTTTTCAAGAATTTGCTTTGGCCTAATTTTTGTTAATGAATGTTAATGTAGCTGAATACATTTTTGGCTATCATATCTGTATGAGGGTCTAGTGTTTATCATTTTCTTTTCATCGTTGACCATTTATTTGTAAACTAGTAGTTCTACTCACTGAGGCTTTATCTACTCTGCAGTATTTTACTGTGACTAAAACAAGGCTATCTTCTGACATGGCAATAATTTCGATTGAAATTTACATAGTGCATATATTCGGTGGCTATTTCTTTTTCTCGTCTTGTGATCATTTTTCTTTGACATTCTCTTGAACTCTTCAGCATATTTACTTACCTTGCACAAGAAATAATTATCCATACAGAAGAACGTGAGGAACTTTTTTTCTTAATAAATTCTAGTATCTAGCATATTTCATAAAATCGGCGTATTTTTCGTATCTGTCAGTTTTTTCTTCTTCATTTTTCTGTTCAAGAAAGATGACAGTTGTGTTATCTGCGATTTGTTTCATCCTCAGATAAGCCTGCTCTAGAGGATTTACAGTGTTTCCTCGAGTTTCAAGTTCCTAGCCAGTGGGCGCCATTGTTCTGCGAGCTGCCTCTTAGCCATCAAAGAAAAGTGGCATCTTGCCCTGCATTGCAGTTCTGTTTATTCGGCCCAAAGCTTTGTGTGAGACCTACCCAGGTACTTCTTTGGTGTTACTTTCTTAGCAAAAAGACCGCTGCTTTATTACAAAAATAATAAAAGTTGAAACTATATGTGCTTCGTTCCAATGAGATATTGGTCTGGCCATGGCTTCTAATGCACTGGTATTGATGTTCATGATGGCACCTAATCAATATGTTCTTCGTATATGTAGGTTACAAGTGGTCAAAAACCCGTCATTGGTTTGCGCTTGTATTTAGAAGGGAAGAAATGCAACCAGTTAGCCATACATGTACAACATCTTTCTAGTTTACCAAATATTATGGCATCCAAGTCTGTTAATAACCCAACCTCATGCAAGCCATGTCAATGGCGAGGCTCCGATGATTATGAATCTAGCGACCAATTCTTAGATCCCGTCAGATGGCCGAGATATTCCAACGTGTGCTCATCTGTAGTTAAGCATGATCCAAGCTGGATGCAGGGCGAAACCAGTGGCGTCTTCGTGGTAACTGGTGCACACCTTGTCAGCAAAGGGAAGTGGCCTAAGACGGTGCTTCACCTGCGTCTACTTTTCACCTATCTTCCCAATTGCACAATACGAAAGACAGAGTGGGCAGCTACACCAGAGGGTACTCATAGGTCAAGTTTCTTAACAAATCTCAGCACAACTTTTACGTTCACTCAGCGAACAAAGACAGACGCTGCACCAAAGCAGCTTCCTGCTGCTCTTAACTCAGGTGTATATCCAGACGGACCTCCAGTACCAGTTCGATCAACAAAGATGCTCAAGTATGTGGATACGGCTGAGATTGCACGAGGACCATACGACACTCCTGGACATTGGTTGGTGACTGCTGCTAAGCTTGTTACAGAAGGTGGGAAGATAGGTTTGCATGTGAAGTTTGCTCTATTAGATTTCTTAAATGAATCATAATATCTTGTGTGTACATATTCTGGGGTAGCCTTGTCCTTTTCTTTATATCATTTTTATTCAGTTACATTTAGTCTCATCAGCTTCCAATATCTTGATGATATATCATATTGTTTAATTTATCCAAGAAATGGCCAACAATGGGAGGAAAATATTATACTATTGTACAGAAGAAATTAGTGGAATGAATGGATTTATTTTTTGTTCTTTCCACCTTTTCAATTGTTCTTTTCAGTTTAGTTCTATGATATTAGTATCCTTTCCTATTTGATCCCTTTGTATTACCTATTAGAAGTTCCGATTGGATCTATTCATCAAAAAGAATCGATCAATACATTCCTTTCATATCACCTGGAAAGAAAGATCTTGTTTATTTACAGCTTTCTAGATTATGGATCCATACAGAATAATAATTTAATGACTTTATTGTTACAATGGAAAAGTTCAGAGTCCATACGTGAAATTAACTCATATTTTGTATATAATGTAGTAATAAACTCAATCAACTTACATATGTCCTCTCTTATAGGATACAAAGAATGAATAAGAAACCAGATAGTACATATAATCAAAGACAGGAAATGTCAAATCTACATAAATAAGAGCCATAATAAAGCCAACAGCTACAACAGCTATAATAAGCCACCAAACATCTTTGTTCAAGAATATATTCTCAAGGTTAAGTGCTTGAAGGCAGGCTACTATTGTAAATGCTGTGGCATAAAAGATTGAAATAATAGCAATTATAATCTTTATAGGCAATGAAATGTAGAAATCATTGCTATAAAATTTGCACAGAAGAAATGATAAGAGTGTACCCATAGTGAATACTGAACTAAAAAGTGCTGCACCTAAGTAAAACATCAACATCCATAGTTCTTGTTGAACTTTGTCAAGGAGAATAGGTAGGCCAGTTCTCTCTTCAAAACCTCCGGGGACTGTGAAAATCGCGGCAAAGTTGATGGTACAAAGGAGAGTAGAAAGTACTAGTGTAGAATTTGATAGATTTCTAACCGCTGTCTCTGCTTCTTTTCGTACGTGTAAATGGTTTTTCTCGAATAGCTCTTCTGCTTTTAAGCCTTCTGAGTTTTTAACGTCCCAAAGGCGCGGATGCATGTTGTATTTTATATACTGTAAGAACAAATGTAAGTAAGAAATTATCAAGACATGATTGATTGTGTATTTGTTGGGAGTTTCATCAAGTGAAAATTAACAAATGTAAGTTTTTTAAGTCAATTTAGGACTTTTGGCCAAGTTAGACCTAGACCATTTTCATGTTTCACTTTTACTTATGAAACTATTTAATTTGTTGATGGCTGTATGATGCTAGCTTGTGGTAGACACTAACGGTGAAGGTAGTTGATGGTGGTGGCTGATGATGACAAAGAAATGGTCGATAGTGGAGGTGATTGTTCGTAGTGTAGGTGGTAGTTGTCAAGAATAGTTGTTGTGTTGTTGAGGTTGTTGGTAGTATAGGTGATCGACACTGGTGGTTGTGTGGTGGTGGCTAAGATAGTTGGTACTTGGTAGCAGTAGCCTGGTGATGTAGGTAGTCATCGATGGTGCTAGTTAATGTGGTGGCTATATAGTGGAGGTGACTCGCGATGATAGTGGATATACTAAACTACTAACTGTAAAATGTCACTTCACAACGAAACCTCTCTTAATAAGATTTCGTTCAAGATCTTAATGAATCAGACCTATTCAAAACATGTAGTAACCGATACTATATAAAAATAAAAAAAAGCTTAAGAGACTTACCTTAAACCATAGTACTCCCCACATCATCATTAACACAGACATCACACACCATACACTTTCAATATGTTCTGTAGTTGATGTAAAAAATGGTGTCCCAACATTTGCTGCATAATGCAATATTGTATTCCCATTTTCATCAATATCAGCCAACATCCTGTTTTGACTAGCCACTTTTTTGAGCAAATAATCAAACAAAAATCTGTTTTTATGTTCTGCTGCTATATGCAATATGTTCCTCTTATTTTCATCCAATGTCTCCACAACTTCATGGTATTTTTGCAAAATTTCCACCACTAACTCATCAATTTTATGTTTTGATGCTTGTATTAGTGGATTTGGCACAATGTGATCAGTACTACTATAGCTCCAATCATATTTTTCTAGCAACATTTTTGCTAATATTAGTGCAAGAATATGCTTTTGCTTTGCTTCATCAATAGCTTTTAACCAGGAATTACCTAGAGAAACAAAAATACAATCTAGAAATTCATCTCGACCAATTGAACGTGTAACTTGTAAAGTAATGGTGAGTGGTACCTAATAGAGACTTGGTAAACGACAGCCTCTCAACGCAGACAACCTTAGTCCCAGCTTGTGTCTGGTTATCGCTAAGTTTTGATTCTTTATATCGCGGTGGAATACCTGCTAACACATAAGAGGGTGAAGTTCAGTTACTTTAATGTGACAGACATGTTTCCGCGACTTTAAGTACTATAGTAAATTAAGTAGAGCTTACAAGAATAGATGATGGTTTCAATCATTTGAACAGGAACAGAAGGTGTTTTGCCTATTTCTGCAAATAAGTAGTTGGATCCACTCCTGAATGACAATCTTTTTGTAGCCAACATATCCAAAGCAGTAATACGATCATTATCGCGATCATTAACAAGTTCAGGATACAAATTCACTATATCTATTGCTAGTTCTGCATGACATTAAACAAAAAAAATTATTGTATTAGTTTAAGCTCACGAGTATTGCCAAAAACCATATAAAGAGATAACGCTTGCCCGTTTAATTGACCATACATGGCGCGAATCTGAATTAGTCAGAGTCCTAAAGCGAGTACCAGAAATCTAATGTAAACCTTACCATAACAATCATGGAATATTGTTGCATGAAGGACAGTTTTACCATCATTCCTCTTCATTGTGAGCTTACTAAAGTCACAATTTGCCAAAATAGTAAATACATCTTTCTCCCCACTTGCAGCTGCAACATAAAGTGGTGTCTCTCCTAAATTGTTTTGCACATAAACTAAGTCCTTCTCAACTCTCAAAATCCTCTCCACCATATCTTTTTTACCTGTCGTTGAAAACATAATTAAGTAAATACTAGTCTATCAGAGCAGGCAGAGGTCCTAGATTCCAGCGTGCTTGACTGATAAAAAAGAATCAAGTTCGCACGTGTAACTAAGTAAAAATAAAAGTGTTCTCTCTAACAGTTTAAGCTTTTAGATGAGACGGTCACACATTTCAACATTACCAAATCTAGCAGCTTCGTGCAACGGTGTATCTCCACTATTGTTTCTAGTTTCGAGATCTTTAACACTCAAATTAGGTTCAAGAATTTCGAAACCAGCCAAATTGCCATTTACAGCAAGAAAGTGAAGGATGGTGTCACCCCGATTATCAATCGGGGAGACACCTTCTTCTTTCCAAAAATCGCGTAAAACGTGGAGAGATTGCAGTACTCCTGATGATGATGATGATGCAGCTTTGTAAGCTGCTGATCTACATCTTGCTTTAGTACTGAAGCTGTTCTGCATTTTGCTTTGTTTATTTTTGGTAGTTTTTGTATTCTTTTGAGTATATTTTTTGATGAATGAGATTTTATTCAGCAAAAGTTCTCTAGGCTTGGTTACTAATTGGAATAACAAAAAGAAAAAAGCTATATACACTCACTTGTCTTTGATTGCTTTCTGATTTAAATTATATTTCTTTGTGGAAATTTTACAAAAACAATACTACTTAATAACAACTTTATTCATTATATTCCTTTATTTTTGTCCATGATGATTCTTATTATTACTTCATATCCAAGGAATGAAAAATTCTACACTGTATAATTTCACTTTTCTTGCCAAACATATAGGGTACTATTTTGATAAATAATGATGACTAATTGTTGTTCGAGTAACTTCATCTTACTGAGAACATGACCCTAGATAAGAAGCAGAGGCGAATCCAGGATTTTAAGAAAACGGATGCACCATTGCTTTAAAGATAAGGTAAAAAAAATTTATAATAACAATAACTAAGCGAGCAATACATTAAAATTACATTACCACAAAAAATACCATCAGTTTACAATTGTTGGAACTTGGAACTTGAAAAGTGTGTGAAAAGGAAACTTTTGAAGTCTTTGACTTTTAGAAATTTCAAAATTTAGCTTTTTTTTTTTTTCTTTAATGAAAAATGTGTTTTTAGTTAATAAAAATAAATTGCAGCGAATTGGGGCTGCCTGGGATCAAACCTGCGACCTGTGAGTTGAAATCTTGCAGTGGTACCAGTGAACCATCCAACCATTTTGAGAACGGGTTCAACAAGTTTTAATTTGATATATTCTTTAATAATTATAGAAGTAATATATCGAGTTTAGTCAGATGACCACGGGTTCGGATGACCCAAAATTAGTACACAAATTCGCCCCTGATAGGAAGGTATGGAGGCCGAGAATTAATGTAGAAAGTTTGTAAATAGCTAGCTGCCGAGTGTGATCTCCTATTAGGTGGGAGAGGCAGGGGCTAGCTCCATATCCTCTTTCCCTTATTAATTAATACATAGTTGATAGTAGTATTCTGTAATCACGTAGTTTCTTATTCTTCAATATGTTTTACTTGCTTCATTTTGCTTTGTATCTTGATATTTTGGTGTCATTTTTTTTCTTCTTACAATCATTCTTCGATGAACTTCTCTTTTCAGCCAAGGATCTATCGGAAATAGCTTCTCAACTCCATAAGGATTTACATACATTTTATCCTCCACAGACCTCACTTATTGAATTACATTGAATATGTTATAGCTATTGTTGACACCCAATTTTGAACCTCCACAATATAGATTAATCATCAAGCTTCTTCAATTTTAAACGATTTAAAATAATTAGTTTTATAAAGTTTCAAAAATAGTTTGCAAGTTATTTTAAATAGTTTTGTCACTTTTTATAATTTTTAAATAATATATATGTTTTAGATAAATATGTATATAATTAGTATATTTTTACAAATATTCGAAAATCGTCTCAAAAGATTTTAATTTTACTTAAATAGTTGGTTAATTGGTTTAGTTAGTTAATACTTATATTTTTGAGTTATTAATTTATAATTAAATTAATTATTTTATTTTGTTAAGATGAAGAAATTCATTAATTAATTGATCTTATTTAATATCTAGCCGAATTCTCTAAAATTAACTCAGTATCTCTACATTCTAAACTTTCAATGGCTACGATTGCAAGCCTAACCAATTTTTATTTGGCCCAATTTCGTTCATTCCAATTGAATCCCGGCAGCCCATTAACAAAACAATTGAGCAGCCCACTCCATAATACCAAAGAAACCCATTACAATCCCTTTCTTCTTCACGCGAAGAAGGTGACCCGAATCGCGAAAATCCATCTCCGTACAAGGACCGTTGTTGAATTTTCCAATGTTGCATCTCCTTCGTCCTTCACCAAAACTTGTCCTCGGATGCATCTATTGAAGTTATTCAAGTTGTCATTTGATGCCTGATGTACATTTTTTTATTTTGCAGTAGTTTGCTTCAAGTAATTAATTGTTACATGGATGTCTCTATTACTACACTTTAGCTGCTCTTACTTAGAGAACATAGTCCTATCTCTTTGCTTTCTGGAAAAGATAAGAAAAACACCAGCCACAAAGATGAAAATAGCAATAAGTATCCCACTAAACTGCAATTTTGCATAGCTTAGACCCTTGAATCAGCTTCATTCGTTTGACATATGACCACTCCATGCACAGAGCTTTCATGACCTTCAATTGGATATGTTCCTTAGTCGAAATGTTACCTTGTAGTTTCAAAAAAAAAAATCCCTCCAGACTTGTTATAAGCAAGTTGT
>NW_026033874.1:0-4283 GCF_019186545.1 Solanum stenotomum
TAATTTAATCGATAAATCTATTTGGCACTCACGGACTCTAAATCTTGGATCCGCCACTGATCATATGTAATAAATTCTTTTGACCATCTTTAATAATAGATATAAATAATTTCAAATATTATTCTTATACTTTTAAGATAATAAAGATATTTTATCAACACCTAATACAATATGAAATCCAAGAAGTATGACAACTTCATATATTTATTGTTAGTAGTACTTGTAATAATTATTCCTTATTATTTTTCTTCAATGATGGTATTTTACATTGTAGTGCTAAATTTGAATATAAATTGTCATTTCAAAATTTAATATATTATCGTTCTTTTGAAATACTAACCAAGACAAATAAATATATTCAAGGGGCCAATTAGAAGATATTGCCTTTTTTAATTCCTTTTTTCATATATAGAAAAGAATTAACAGGGAGAAAAGAAACAAAAAATAGAGAGTTGAAGATCTTATAAGTTGGGTAGTATGAAAGTTTAAGTAAAAATTCTCAAAATCATCAAAATTTATCAAAAATATATATAATCTGTCTTTTACTCGAATAAAAATCAGTCAAAGAGCATCATACATAAGCTTTAGGGGGTGGTGGGGGATAACAACAACGACATTTTAGGCCGATAGTACATCCACAACTTAGCAAGCCGCCTAAATTTTTGCAGAAGGGTATACAATCATCATCATCTTGACATTCAGGCGTATCATTATTCATCGAATCATTGGAAAGATTTTGTTTTTTGACTTCCAAAGAATTTCCTATCTGATTGAAACTGCAAAGAATTAAGCAAACCAGAATAATCAAAGCCAATGTACTTTTTGCCATCTCTAGAAGAGTATGAATATATTTTTTCTTGTATAGAGATATGATACAACATTAAGTTATGTATGTATTTATAGTGTAAATGAGCTAGCCTTAGTGAGAAGAATCTAGAGTCATGGAGAGATTTGGAGAAGACTCTAGAATATCCAAAAAGATTTTCTGGAAGACCTTAGAAAACTCTAAAGTTATAGAGAATTCTAGAAAAGGGGCCTATTTGTAAATATGTAAGGACTTGTGTAGTAATTTTTATTTGCAGTTTAGCATCTATGCGTGTAGTATAAGTATAGGGACATTCATTTGTAACTTAACCAAACAAGAATCAAGCAATCTTCCAAGCTAGGGATGGGCATAACTACAGGAAAATCGAAAAATTGAAAAATCAAACCGAACCAAATTAATTCATTTTTTCGGTTCAATTTCAATTTTTTTTCTTGAAATTTTGATTTTTCGGTTCGGTATTCGATGTTGGGGTCAAAAAAATTCTATGCACCGAAAAATTGATTTTTTGTTAACACAATTTAAAATAATTGTATTAATCATATATTTTAAATTTTAAGTTTTAACTTTTAAGTTATAACCCAAAAAGTATATTGATTTTTGAAGCCTTAGCATTCAAAATAAAGGAAAACTCATCTCATACATCAGTAGTTTAGTACACTACTGCCGCAACCATTCTAATCTCCATAGACACCACTTTCAGCTGCAGAGCTAAATAGCAGTTGCAGCAAGCAGTAAACAGTAGCATAACAAGCAGCAACCATCAGGTGGCTTTGCAATGCTGCAAAGCTGATTCTCATTTTAGTTTTTATTTACACCGAAAAATCGTTTTAAAAGCATCAAATTAAATCAAATTGAAGTTCAAAAAATGGAACCGAAATATTATGGTTTGGTATTTGGTGCACTCTTTTTCAAAATCGAACACCGAATCGAAATTTGATAAAATCAAACTGAATAACCGAACATCCACCCCTATTCCAAGCAATATAAAAACCTTCTTAGAAATTTTCTTGTGTGTTTCTTCATTCTCTTAGCGATCTACTTTGAAAAGGCTTACTTAAACTTACAAGATCATGAAAATATGTGAGTAAGTTGTCAAGTGCCGCACAGAGTGCTTAGTAGAAGTCTAAGGGTCTGTTTGGTCATGCAATATTAAATCATAATTTGAAATCATAATATGAAATTATGAGATTGAGTTGAAGTTTTGTTAGGATATTCGATTTGAACTTTTTATGTTGTATGTTTTTTCAAAAACAAAAAAAACTCAATTAGTTTTAAGCTATTATAATTGTCCCAATTCTTCATACAATCTTACCAAATAAGTACAACTTTAAAAAATCGCATAATACACTATCATAAATATATTCTAAAAATACAATATTTATTGATCAAACGTCAATTCAATAAAAAAATTACACACAAATTATGGTGTGCTAGTTTTTTAATATAATCCTTTCACATAGTATGAACAATCTTCTCATGTTAAACTTGCATTTCTCGTTAATATGACTAAGAAGATGAACCAACATTGTTACTTTGAGCCATTTGTTGATCAATTTGATTGGTAAATATATTTGATAAAAAATAATGAATTTTGAATATAAATGGTAGAGTAGAAATTGATTTGAAGTAATAATAAATTCTATGTTAGTGAGAATAATCATTATATGAGATATAAATGGTTAGCAGATATATATGTGAGGTTGTTTTTACAAAATACAAATTTGTGAGTCAATATTTGTATTTGAAAAATCACAAATCATGATTTGAAATTCCCAAATTATGTTTATTGGAGAATTTGGGATTCCATCTCATGATATGAAATCATGAAATGAAATCAACATGAAATTACATGTCCAAATGTTGATTTCATCTCATGATTTCATATCGCATGTTCAAACGCCAACTAAGTGTGTGACAAAGTGGTATCAAAGCAAATGTTGATACTAAGGAAATAGCTAATGAGGGAGACATCAACGCTACTAGAGCCACCAACATCAGACAAGATGGTGTGAAGAAGCACATAAAGGAAAGGAAGAACCTTAAGAGTAACAAAGAATTGTTACTCGACCCTTAATAAGCAAAAATATAAATTTATGAGTCAAATTTCTTACATTGGAAAATAAAATAAAATTACAACTAAGAAATTGAAATCCTACTTTTTGGAAAATTTGGAACTTCTTCATTATTTAAAATTGAAGTTGATTTTTTTTGTTCACGTTTCATAAATAATCAACAACATGTCAAGTGTAATACCACAAAGTGGAGTCTGAGAAGGATATAGTTGACGCTGACCTCACCCTACCTCAGAAATAGAGAGGTTGTTTCCGATAAACCTTCGACTCAAGAACAAATAGTCGAAAACAATTCATCAAAAAGAAGTAACATAAGTACAAGAAATATTAGCTAATAATATAAACAACATATGGTAACATAACAAAAACTACAAAACAATAATATAAGAATAAATGTACAAGGAATCAACGTACTGTAGGAAAAATTGAAGGACAAGAAACTACATAAGCAATACTACAACGATGGAAGCAAGACTGAGTTCCTGTTGGGAAGGTGGTGTTGATATGAACTAATAACATGACAACACACTACTATCTACTAACCTTTTAGCCTAAATCCATGTCCCCCACACTCTCCTATAAAAGGCTAGGTTGGTAAGTCGAAATTGCGACATGCATAACCTGTTTAATCGTTTTTCACCAATACTTTTTCGGTCTACCTCTCCTGAAACCGTCCATAGCTAAGAATTTACTTATAAACATAAAAATAATTTGACAACATAGGCTATTCTAATACCTTGTTTATTAATTATGATTTAGTCATGTTGTAAAATTGTATAAGGGTTGAGGAACTTTAGATAATTTTATACAAATTCTTAAATTTCTATGTTTATTAGAAGAAGTAGTACGTCACTTAAAATTTTATCTTCAAATCAACGGGCCCAAGTACTACATACACAAAATGAAATAATTTTTTATAAAATGCGTAATTCCTATAAGAAGAGCGGACGCATACTAATTCCTATTGATATGTATTAATGCTTCTAGATGTTTTGATGATCTCCTCACAAGTGCAGGGACCCGGTCCTCTGCAGAGTATGTTCGTCTAGGATTATATGTTGTACAACTGGCAAGGTGTCACTTCAGCGGTTGGTGAGGCTCCAGTGTCCTGAACCAATCAAAACGGACGAGGTTGTTTGTACGTCGGACAATAGCTCTTCATGGTTGATATATTCAATACACAAACAACATTTTACTCATTTATTCAAAGAGATATATTCAAGCTTCAAAACAGCAGGAACCTGGTAGATTGCATTATTGCTTCCTGTACCAGCTATTACTTTGACTGCTTGTAATTGTACGTATATTGTAGGAATCATTTCGCTTGTGATAGAAACGTTTCAATCTTGGGTGAATAATTGTAAGAACTTAGTTGTGAGTAACTT
>NW_026033875.1:0-230 GCF_019186545.1 Solanum stenotomum
ACTGTAATACCGTCCGGAATTGCTGAAAGCAATCATTTCATGTCCAGCTTGAGAGTCAGCATATTGATAAACTCGTTAAACATCACGTTCAGCCCTTAATACAGCATCCATCACAAATGGCAACATCTTTAGCAGTAAGAGATGACCTGTCACAACTTGTCGTGGATACAGACATTAAAAGATTGACCATATTTGCCTGACATAGAGGCAATCAAGAAAGCTGCATAAGT
>NW_026033876.1:0-535 GCF_019186545.1 Solanum stenotomum
CGAGTACAACAGGTAAACTCACTCCTCATTAGAGTACACTCTTAGTGGTCTGCTGTACTGATATTGCCTAAGAGAGTAATGTAATGTTACTGTTGCTTTTGTGAATATGGATATAATGTTACTGAGCATAACAGAGAAAGCAATACAAAGCAGAGAAAAAGAATTACAAAACTGAAAGAAAAAATCAGATCAAAGATTATATTGCAAAAAAGAAAAAAACAAAACAGGGGAAATTGCAAAACAAAGTATTTTCCCGCTGTTATTGAAGTCTCGCTTTTCGCTTCTGGGACTAAACACATTTGTTGTATCAATATTACAGGCAGATCCTTGTCACCTTGAAAATATTATTAGATAGAGGTACCATGTCATTTTTCTATTCGATATCTCGAGTAAATAAGATTTCAGTAACACATGAGAATGGTGTGATACTTATGTTAATGAAAGATTTGAATGAAGTTTAAATTTGTTACCTCAACAGCTGCCCACATGTGATTTAACTTCTCTTGGTTAATATCACTCCAAGAGGTTACTCCCA
>NW_026033877.1:0-769 GCF_019186545.1 Solanum stenotomum
ATGTGTTGTACACTTACTGATCCCTCCAAATCCATCCAGCGGCGCCTCAAATGAAAACGTTGTTGGCCACGAGTTACAACATTCACCGAACCATCTTCCAAGTGCCGGTGTTGCCTAATCTAAAACAGTATACACATAGCTACCCAGGATCAGCAAGTCATACAATAAGCCATCTTCGATATGTTGCTGAAACATAAGTATATCGACTCCCTGTACAATGTGTATACTCTCCTTGCATGTTAATTTGAAAAGGCATGGTGATTAAGAAATCCACTTGACTAACATATATTGGCTGTAGGAGAAGTAATAATTCTTCTGGAAAAGTTAGGCTTCTGGGAAAGATGCCCATCATATAATCAAAGAAGATTTTAACCAAAGTCACTTTGACAGCACCAAACATCATGTACAAGACAGTATGTTATTTTAATTTTTATCAATTGTCTTGTTTCAAGAAAAGTAAGGCAAACAGCCATGCTATTTTTTGTGCTCTACTTACTTAAAAGAACGGAAAGAATTTTATCAAATATAAGTGAAAAAAATATTATATCAGCTGATATCATTATGTCTTATGTGTAAGAAAGCTGAGATTACCTTGACCATTCCACATGTACCAAGTATCTCCGCCCACTAAGGCTTAGGCAAAGGGGAAGAAATCACCTGGTGTTTATGGTACTCTATCCACTTCATTGACCAGTAGCTCATACCCTTGGGTGGTAGCAAGGTCCTTATATATATAATCAGTTTTGTAATGGAAATACCTTATCCCATA
>NW_026033878.1:0-224 GCF_019186545.1 Solanum stenotomum
CATACCCCTACATATACTAAGCAAACCCATCAAGAAGTCATACATGCAGAATCATACTTCATTTCTTGACATAAGTAAAGTCAACCTTAACATGTTTTCATATAAACATACATAGACCATAGTCTTCATTACAAAAAGAGCCTAATCATAACCTTCCTTAGAGTACACTTGTGCAATGCGTAAGTAGGGACCATAGTCCTACCTAAACTAAGTAACTCTTCAAG
>NW_026033879.1:0-199 GCF_019186545.1 Solanum stenotomum
TTTAAAGAGTGATATAGTAAAACTATGCATCTATCTATAATTTCTAAAGTGCAAAATCAATAATGGACAACTATTGTTGGACAGAGGAAGTACATCATAATACTTATTTGGCTTATACGGTGTACACCTAAACTAAATTCCGTACTCATTACCCCCCGAACTTGAAGCTTTTTATACGGTGTACACCTAAACTAAATTC
>NW_026033879.1:212-376 GCF_019186545.1 Solanum stenotomum
CCCCCCCCCCCCCCCCCCCCCCCAACTTGTTTATTCCTCCGTTGCGTACACCTTTTTTGTCCACCTGGTGTAGAAATTGACAACACTCTACTAGGCGTGTGAGGAAGTGATTTTTTGCCACATCACAAAGCTACATCGGTAAAAAAAAACGTAAAATCTCCATT
>NW_026033880.1:0-345 GCF_019186545.1 Solanum stenotomum
CCCTTTCCGAACAGTCTCGAAACGCTGCTCCGCTATGAAAAATAGAGTCACAACGTTACTACGGTCATTTAGACACCAAAATCACAACAAACGGAGACGGGTCAATTTTGGAGTCAAAACGGGAATCGTGGGACCCGCATCGAACTGTCCGAATTTGACTCCGTCAAGAGACCCTAAACAGTACCCCAAACTTATGTCCCAAAATGGAACATAATTCGAGGCTCAAAACATAGCAAAAACCAACAAGCAAGAAACCACACTTTAATCTACTAAAAGAAACCCTACAGCAGCAGTCCAAAACTCAAAATAAACAAAAGTCAAAAGGTGCCCAGCACTCTTTGAACA
>NW_026033881.1:0-313 GCF_019186545.1 Solanum stenotomum
CCAACTCACGGTACCGGATCTTTTCCTATCCGAACGGTCTCCAAATGCTTCCCCACTAACAAAAGGTTAATCACCTTGTCATTACGAATATATTGACACTAAAATTATATTTTTCGGAGACGGACCCAAAATCGGGTCTAAAACGGGATTGTGGGGCCCACACTTAGAATCTCAAAATCGAATCCGTGGAAACGTCCCAACTACCTTACTAAACTAATATCCCAAAATTTTAGCACAAACAGATGCTTAAAACACCGCAAATCAGCCACAACAATTAAAAAGGGTAGCCCCTTGATTACCAATTTTCGGAAAA
>NW_026033882.1:0-395 GCF_019186545.1 Solanum stenotomum
CGCGCTTCACATTATGAACAAGACTCTATTAGAGGTGGTTTTGAGACAACCTAAGACCATCCCGGAAACTTATGCTCTGATACCAAGTTTGTCACGACCCGGGAGCACCCCCTAGTTGTAACCGGCGTACTCAACCTCGAAGAGGTCTAATACAAGCCTCTTAGCATTCCTTCATCGCATAGACACTAAAACCATAAAGAATTAAAAACTTTCTTTACCAAGAAAACATTTCATAAAAAGAAACAATAGCAAGCGGAAGACTTTATACATGATGTCTCAAAACCATCTAATACTTTAGAGTACAAAATTCGGGACCAATCCCATACACAACTTAAACAATACTAAAAAGACATAAATGAACATATAGGGTATTGTCCTCGAATAAATGAGGACTC
>NW_026033883.1:0-859 GCF_019186545.1 Solanum stenotomum
AAAGTAATTTTTTTTTCTCTTCAAACAGCAAGTGATAGTGTTTCATGATTTCTGCTAAAGAATGGGAAAGCAAAACTACCAAATACCCTAATAGAAAAAGGATTAACACCAAACACAGGCTTCAATTGGTTTTCTTTTGTTTCATCAGTATTAGCTGGTTACCCTTAGGATTTGGTTGACTTCACGAACACGGAACAACTAAAATGACCATAATCTTCTCAATAACCAAGTTGTATTCCTGGTCTTACCCTTTCCTATACACCATGAGGAACTAATTGTTTTCGTTTTGCGTCCTTGCTTAGTCTGTATGGTGTGCTCACATCAATCAATTGCAGCTGCACCAAAGTCTTTTATTTTTGGGGAGAATGGTAACAAGTATTATATAAAAACTGAAAAAAGATTGTGCTGTAAACCAAATGTACAGAAGAAAGCAAAAATTATATCCTTGTTCTTCTTACCAGGATTCTATGACATCTATCAGCTTATCCACATCTTTTACCAGTTCTTCTTTACACCAAAAATGAAATAAAAAGAAGTACATCTTGATCTTCTGCACATTACTAGACGGGTCTTCAAAAAATCTTGCATATCTTTCCTTCCAAATGGTCCCGCCATTTGCAAGCTGGGATAACTTGCCACTATTTTTTCTGCCTGTCAGAACCCCCTGTGTTTGTCCATCAAGCTTATAGCTCCACTTCAGACCTTGGCATGGCCCATTTTATGCCTTTCATGTTTGAGAATAAATCTCAGCTGCTTAATACTAGAGTTGATTACTAATTTGGTATGTGTTGGTTGAAGATCAGAGAGTCCAACAGTTTTTTCACCATTGGGTGTCTGCACTGCATGCACAGGTATTATC
>NW_026033884.1:0-1146 GCF_019186545.1 Solanum stenotomum
TTTTTTCAAATTCTCATCATCTAATGATGTAACGACCCGCTAGGTCGTTTTGAGAACTAGGACTATTTTGACTTTTCCCAAAACTTTTGAATGGAAAATTTTAAATTATTCAGTAGCTACGAGTAATTAGTTGACGAATATTTAGCAAATAATTAATACAGTTAATAGTTAGTGGGCCAAGTCCATAACCACTTCATTTAATACCCTTTACCCTTGACCCATGTAATTAAAATATGTTAGTGGAGTCAGTTTAGAAAAAAAAAAAGGGAGAACAAAAGAGAAGAGAACTGTCAGAGACGGAAACAAAGAAACCTACGAATTTAGTTGAGGATCGCTTCAGGTAACTCTTTTTGATCTTTTTTTTCTTCTTCTTCCAACAATGGGATATTTAATTTGTTAGGTGAGAATGAATACCTTAGAGAATTATTAATTGCTTGCTATTTGTAGTTTAGCGTTAGAGTCAAATTAGTGGAGAATGTTGAATTGATGGTTAGTTAATGAGTGATAATTATTAGCTAATGATTAGATAATGATTGGAAGATTATTAAATGGAAAATCAAGACACGTTAAAGGTTGGGTTTAATTGTTGGTTTCATAATTAAGGTGCAGGTTATAGTTGAGTGAGAATTTTGAATTTCTTGCCATTGTTTTTGGGTTTTTATACTAGCTTTAGACTATAATTGTAACTCCTTGTTTGGTAGAATAAAGCAAATCACAATATGAAATTTTTATGAATTAATAATTAATTAGAGTGGGTGATTGCTGAAATTTGTGGGCAGTAGGGTGTACTAATGTTGGCTAATGATATTGATTATGTGACTTAGGGAATAAAAAGGGTGTCAAGGTTTGGATGTTTCCTCTTGTTGTCGCCACTGGAACGTAAGTTTTCCTTGGGATAAGATGACGATTACTTAGGAATTTTTCAATTTGGTGGAACCGGTTGTGTCGACCTTTTCTTTTTTCTTATTATCCTACTAGATTTATGAAATTGTTTGTTAAAATGAGACTTAATCTTATGCTTAATTTAGGAGCTTGGTTAGAGATATGAGTGAGTTTTGGGTCTAGGATAGGCATATAATAATTTGGGTGTCTATGAATTCGCGTGCTTACAAATAATGCATGATTGGTAGATTGGGAACGTTCTGA
>NW_026033885.1:0-1889 GCF_019186545.1 Solanum stenotomum
ATGTCATTTGCCTAATTTTTACAATTTTAAAATGTCAACAAATGACTGCTAAACTGTATTTTAGCAATGTAACTAAACTACGTCTAGTGGATAAGATTAAGTTGCAATTTTTGCGTAATTTCTCTTATATTAATTATTATTAGTCTCCTATATAAATACCCCATTAAACCAAATGAATCCAACTCACAACACACAAAAAAAAAAAAAAAAAATTACACAAAAAAGAGTATATGGAGAAGTTAATTGTTTTCTTGCTTCTTTCATCAAGTAATTAGTCCTTATTTTTCTCTCTTACTAATATCATAAATTTATTTTTATACTCCTACTATTAAAGGTGCGAAAATCTTTCGAAAATTAGCTCGTCGGAAATTCTTTTGAACTTTTGGATATGCGCAGGACTCGATTACTCTGATACCATATTAAAGTGTGTGACCGTTTCATTTAAAAATTTAAGCGAAAAAACATATTTTTATTATTTAATTATATTCTCAACAGTTTCTTTACATATTTATTCAAACAAAAAACAATATGAATTATTCTATATGAGAGTCCGAAGCCTAAAGGGCAAAAAAAATTTGACAAAAATTCCAAAAGGGCACATAAAAAAAATTTCTAACCAAAAGGGTAAAATTGCTACTGACGTAGCGATTTTGTTTGAAGCCCGTTAACAGAACAAAATCGCTGCCCCATCAGCGAATTTTTCCAACTTTTTTTTTTTTCAGAAAATCGCTACCCGTGCAGCGTTTTTGCGTTTTTTTCTAGCGTTTTTATAAAAACAAATTTATTTTATTTTTTTGAAAACGATTTTCGTTAATATTTTTTTTTATATAGCTGCTTATTATAAATTTTGTGAATTTTTTTTTTTAGAAATCGCTGCCTTGGCAGCGATTTGGTGGAAATTTTTTTTCTTTTGGTTTTTTTTTTTTTGAAATTTCTGTCAACTAATCAACATCTAATTGTAAAAAAAAATTATTTTTTCAAAAATTATTTTACAATTAGATGTTGACTAGTTGACAGAACTCTTTTAAAAAAAATAATCAAATGAAAAAAAAATTCCACCAAAATCGCTGCCAAGGAAGCGATTTCTAAATTTATTTATTTTTCCACGAAATTTATAATAATGCTGCAATAGCAGCGATTTAAAAAAAAAAAACATTCACGAATGGCAGCGATTTCCAAAAAAATAAAATAAATTTGTTTTTATAAAAACGCTGTCATAGCAGCAATTTTAATTTTTTTTTTTAAAAATCACAAAAACGCTACACGAGCAGCGATTATCTGGAAAAAAAAAGAAAAAAAATTCAGCAAAATCACTGCCACGGCAGAGAGTTTAAAAAAAATAAATTGTATATTGACTAGTTGACAGAATTTTTTTTAAAAAAAAAATCAAAAGAAAAAACTTTTCCACCAAAATAGCTGCCTTAATAGTTCCACCAAAATCGCTTCCTTAAAAAAAAATCAACAAATTTTATAATTACACTGCAATAGCAGCGATTTAAAAAATATATATTAATGAAAATCGCTGCCAAGGCAGCGATTTCCAAAAAAATAAAATAAATTTGTTTTTATAAAAACCTTGCCATAGCAGCGATTTTCATTTTTTTTAAGAAAAAAATCTCAAAAACGCTGCACGGGGAGCGATTTTCTGAAAAAAAAAAAAGGTTGGACAAAATCACTGATGGGGCAGCGATTTTGTTCTGTTAATGGCGTCAAACAAAATCGCTACGTCAGTAGCGATTTTGCCCTTTTGGTTAGAAATTTTTTTTTATGTGCCCTTTTGAAATTTTTGTCAAATTTTTTTGCCCTTTAGGCTCCGGACTCTTCTATATGAACAGTCTTATATTCTCAACAGTTTCTTTATATATTTATTCAGACAAAAATTAATGTAA
>NW_026033886.1:0-282 GCF_019186545.1 Solanum stenotomum
TGGGTGGGGGTGCATTGTTGGGGGTGGCGAGTGGGGTATGATGGTAGGGGTTGGATAAGGTAAAAAAAAATCTTTAAAGTTGAAACATTTTCAAAAATAATTTTAATTTTTTTAATTTTTTTTGTTTGAGGGGGGTGGGGGGCTGGTTTGGGGGTAGGGATAAAAATATATTTGAAATTTAAAAAATAAGAAGATTTAAAAGTATTAATTTTTTTTAATAGGGAGGGTTTGGTACGGGGCATGGGTAGAGTAAGAAAAAAAATTAAAGGATGAAGTAGAGTT
>NW_026033888.1:0-233 GCF_019186545.1 Solanum stenotomum
ATATTCGTAGTTCATTTTAGTCTAAATTTATGGGGTTCTTTTATGATGAATAAATATTGTAAAAAACTTCATCTAGTGATTTCACAAAGTAGAGGAGCTTATACAATATGAAAAAAGATGGTGAGAATGAGAGAGGTAGTGGAGCATCAAATCGGTTCACAGATCAAAGGGGAAATTCCAGCCTCTGGTTTGATAACTGGATAACCTTGGGAGCACTATACCACATTATACCA
>NW_026033889.1:0-612 GCF_019186545.1 Solanum stenotomum
AGTATTAATAAATATTTGTGCTATTTCGTTTCAATTTTCTAAATACAAAAAAATTGAAAAATTTAGAGTTGCAATTGAAGGTATGATTGAAAAATTTTAAAAATATTTTTTTCCTATTCCTCAAATTTTTTTAACTACTACTTTACTTCATCCTGACTATAAATTACGAGGTGTGCAGGGACTTGTTGACACTTTTTATGATACTTTAGAAATTTTATCGGAAAAAAGTCCAACTTGTGAAATGTGTAAGTCTAGCATAAAAGTAGAAGGAAAAATTTTGTATGAAAAATATATAACTACAGGAAATACTCAAGGAGAAGTTGGTCAAACTTCTAATCCTCAGAGTAAAGCTCGAATTTCAAGTTATATGCGAGGTTTTCTTGGTCTTAATTCTACTAACCGTGATGATTTTGAAGAATATCTTAATCAATCTTTAGAAACAGTGGAAGACGGAGATGGCAATGAAGATTTATTAGCATGGTGGAGAAGGCGGAGCATTGCATTTCCAATTTTGAGCAAAATGGTTCGTGATGTTCTGGCTATTCAAGCTTCATCAGTTGCATCAGAGGTTGCTTTTAGTGCAGCAAGGTTTCAACTTGGCGATCATAGACA
>NW_026033890.1:0-583 GCF_019186545.1 Solanum stenotomum
CATATAAAATTGAATGTGAGTCGACAAATGAAAGATCTAAACGACCACGGGAAGAATCAAAGGAAAATGCACAACCTAATGAAGATCCTAGGCGTAGTACTCGCCAACGAAAATCCACTTCTTTCGGACAAGATTTTGTGGCATTTTTGCTTGAAAATGAGCCTCCAACATTTAAAGCAACTATGTCATTATCTGAGTCAATCTATTGGAAAGAAGCAGTCAATAGTGAGATCGAATCAATTTTAAGTAATCATACTTAGGAATTGACTGATCTTCCTCCAGGAAATAAACCTTTAGGATCAAAGTGGATCTTTAAAAGGAAAATGAAAGCCGATGGGACTATTGACAAATATAAGGCTAGACTTGTAGTCAAAGGATATAGACAAAAGGAAGGTCTGGATTACTTTGATACATACTCTCGAGTAACAAGGATAGCATCAATTAGAATGTTAATAGCACTAGCGACAGTGCATGATCTTAAAATCCACCAAATGGATGTAAAGACAGCCTTTTTAAATGGAGAGTTGGAGGAAGAAATTTACATGGAACAACCTAAAGAGTTTGTGGTTCCTGGTAAAGAAGA